>NC_069004.1:29892036-29893379 GCF_001194135.2 Octopus bimaculoides
GTGGAATGGGGGTACTATTGAACAGGGATAGAAGCTGTGCAAAAGCAATAATAATAATAATAATAATAATAATAATAATAATAATAATAATAATAAATATCTTATGTTATACCAGGCACTGGCTCTCATGGCTTCCCATCTTAACTGATTTGAAGTGTTACCATGAACATGTTTTGTCTTGGCGCAAAAAATGCTCAACACCACAAATTTGCTTGTCAGTTGCTTGACCTTAACAAGCTGAGCATGTCCCTTAATGGATGATGTTATGTGCATCTCTGATCACGAGCAGAAGTAGTGGGGAAGCATCATAGCCATGTGTTGAGAGGAATTCGTTGGGGTTTGAATAATTGACCTTTCGTAGCATGAGCGTTTCGTTCAACATCCTTAAACAACCGTTATTCAGGGACCTTTTGAGCAGGATGGGTCACTCAACCTGAAGAAAATTCTAACTGGGCCCCACCTGCAAGGTTATGCACTGTTAATCTTGATATGAGATCACCATATCGCGCACATATGGTTGTGATGCATGTGCCTGGTGTACCCTTATCAGACGGGTAGTCATGATAGGTACACTGGGCTTCGTATATTTGTACCTCAGTCGTCTTTGATGACATGCACTACACTCTCACTCAATAATAATAATAATACTAATAATAATAATAATAATAATAATAATAATAATAATAATAATAATTTATTGTTTTATAACCACAAGAGCTCACATACAAAAGCATTTAATAACATAAAACAACGTAAAAACAAAAAAATGGGACGATACAATGGGTTTTCCGCGTGTAAACAATAAACATAACAATAAAAAGATGAAACAAATTAAAAACCCCAATAGGAGAGGCGCTTTAAGGTCCTCGTGCGAAAAATCCACAGAAGCCACGGGTGCCTGATCAACAGGACAAGAGCCCTTCTCCCTTAATTTTTTCACAGGTGCACGCTCAGAATTGGTTCTTTCATACTGGCCATTATTCCAACATTCACCCACCTTTCAACAAACTTGCTACAAGGCAACACTTCCTTCTCCACCCTCAACTCCCTTTTCAAGTGAAACTTGAAAAAGTTGATGAGGGCTTTGGCCAAAGAGGAAAATGTCTGTCTTCAGCCCTTTCAAACGGGTCCACCGCACTACTTCTTTCGCTACAGCCACTAGACAAATAAAAGTTGCCTGCCCCTCTCGACTAAAATAGAGCGGCGGGGCAATCTTCACAATGGATTCAGCTGAGAGCCGGATCCATCCTATACGCGACAGTAGGTGTCCAACATAAACCCAAAGGTCAGCAATACTCGGGCACTGGGCTAGGGTGCGCAGAACAGTTTCATCGTTCTGGTGC
>NC_069004.1:29894663-29896291 GCF_001194135.2 Octopus bimaculoides
GTGGTGGCTATAATGCGTGATAACGAGAATGACGGTGACGATGAGGATAGGGATGACGGTGGGGGTGGAAGGATGGTGGTGGTGGTGGTGATGGGAATGATAGAGAGGTTTGTTGATGATGATGATGATGATGATGATGATGATGATGATGACGATGATGATGATGATGTTAGTGATGGTGGTGGGGGTGACGGTAGTGGTGATTGTAGTGGTGGTGGTGGTGGTGGTTGTGATGGTGGTGGTGGTGGTGATGGTGGTGGTGGTGACGACAACGATGACGACGACGACGATGATGATGAAGATGATGACGATGATGCTGACGGTGGTGATGGTAGTCATAACGATGACGATGACGATGACGACAACGAAGGATGATGCCGATGATGATGATGGTGATGATGAAGGCAAACGGTGTGATAACGATAACGCCTGTGACAACGACGGTGGTGCGACGACGACGACTACGACAGCGACCACCGCGACTACGACAGCGACCACCGCGACTACGACAGCGACCACCGCGACTACGACAGCGACCACCGCGACTACGACAGCGAACGACGACGGTGATGGAGATACAAGTGTACTGAAATGTTGATTCTGGAGCTCCGTATCGGTAACTACGATGGTATTGGTGGTAGTGACAGTGCTGTGTGTGTCGGTGGCAGTGTTGGTGGTTGTCTTGGAAGGAATTAACAGCGAGTGAGAAGAATTGAATTCCAGCTTCTTAGCAAGAACGGAGTTTATATACAAAAACAGCAGAACAAGTATCACTCGAGCATACATCTATTCCTTCATTCATTTATTCCGTCATTCTTTTATTCGTTCATTCATTCTACCGCTCATTCTATTGTTCGTTCGACTGTTCGTTATTTCTTTCTTTTTTTTTTTTGTCGCTCTCTCACTCATTCTCCTCGCGCGCTTGCTCACTCACTCACTCACACTCACTCACTCACTAGCTCGCTCGCTCATTCATTCACTCTCTCTTTCATTCACTCTCACTCATTCTCTCACTCTCACTCATTCTCTCACTCTCGCTGTCTCTCATTCTATTTTCCGTACACACACATACAGACACACGCACTTATACACACACACACACACACACACACACAAGCACGCGCGCGCACACAAGTACATACATTCATACGTAAACACGCATTCACGCACATAACACATATATCTATACATATATATATATACATACATGTAGACACATACATACATTCAAACATACACATACTTATATACGTTAATAGAATACATACATACATTCATATATAGTCATACATACATGCGTACGTACGTATATACATATATACCATACACACATAAACACATACGTACATACAGACATTCATTCATACGTACATACATATATACATAACATACATACTTACCTACATACATAATTACATACATACATTACATTACGTACATACTTACACCCACGCACGCACACGCGCGCGTGTATACAGGAATATTTCATTTTGGAATGACTCTACGCTTGTTTGTTGCAATCAAGGCAAATACCCGAATGGAAAAGGACAAATACACCAAGAATTTACGGATCTTGAAACTATATCCGCTGATCCAAACAATATCGACGCATATATAAACATATATAT
>NC_069004.1:29898172-29898977 GCF_001194135.2 Octopus bimaculoides
ATATATATATATATATATATATATATATATATATATATATATATATATATATACATATATGTACATGCATATATATATTTATATATATATATTATATATATGTCTATACACAAGTGTGTATATATCATATATATATATATATAAACCCAGTTCACGTGTTTTGTGAAGAGACGTACTTGGGCACACATACATATATACATACGTTCGTACGTACATACATACATACATACATACATACATGCATACATGCATGCATACGTACATACATACATACATACATAATACATACTATGTACGTACATACATACGTACATTTATACATACATGCATGCATTATATATTTCGGGGTTAGGTATAAACACAAGCGTGTAAGGTGCGTGTGCGTATATTACTTATGCGTGCTTGTGTGTAAGAATGTGTGTGTACTGTGTGTCGTGTATCGAATGTAATTATTGTGTCGTTCGTTCGTAAATATATTCTTTCGTTCCCCCATTCGATTGTTCGATTGTTCTGTTGTGCCATTGCAAAGATAAAAAGATCAAAACAAAAAAAGCAGAGGCAACGTTGCAATGTATGTATGTATGTGTATGTATGTATTTCTGCATGCATGTATCTATGTATACCTGTGTGCATGTATGTATGCACGTATGTTTATATTGCCTGCTCGTGGCTCCTCGCGGCGGCTGAGGGTGTCGAACAATTTGTAGACATTGACATGTATGTGTGTGTTGTTTGTACGTATATGTATACCTATGTATCTCTCTCTCTCTCTCTCTCTCTCTCTATATATATATATATATATATA
>NC_069004.1:29899557-29900868 GCF_001194135.2 Octopus bimaculoides
ATATATATATATATATACATGTAGATGTACGCATGTATGTGGTAAAGTTTCCATTAATTTATTTTCACGCAGCACGTTTTATCAAACGTTTTTTTACCGTTTCTTTTCTTTTTTCTTTTTTTGTATTCACTTAATGTCATACCTCCGACACCCCATTGTGTCGTTGTGCACTCGCAGATTTGATACCTCTTTCAGACGAACAATGAATTACAGAGAAGGACGACAACACGGTGCAGACGGACGTAAACATACCGAATCGTGATGTTTGACTCCACACACGCGCGCGCACACGCACAAACATACACACACAAACAGACACACATACATTCACACACGCACATATACACACACATACACACATATACACACATATACACACACATACACACATATACACACATATACACACACATATATTCAGAGATGTACGCACACATACATATGTGTGTATGTATGTATACGTATATGTGTACATGTATGCACGTGTGTATATGCATATGTATGTTTTGTTTATCCTTTATTTTACTTGCTTCAGTCATTGGACGGCGACCATGCTGGGGCATTCGCCTTAAACAAAAAAAAGGGGGGGGGGTTGAGTCGAACAGTTTAAATTCGGTACTTGTGCAGAACTGCTAGTCTACGGGGACGTAAACAAACCAACATCGGTTGTTAATCTGTAGTGGGAGACAAAGGTAAACATAAACATAAACACACACACATGTATACGTATGTGTATATATAAACACACATCCATCCATACATACATACATACGTACATACATATTCATACACACACACACATATGATGGGCTTTGGTCGGCCCAAGACTATACCAAGACACACATAGCCCGAGGCTATAGTAGAAGACACTTGCCCAAGATGCCACCCAGTGGGAGTGAACACGGAACCATGTGGTTGGGAAGCAAACTTCTAATCGCACAGACACACCTGTATGTACCTGTATTGTTATGTGTTCTCGTTAAACAACTGTAGGAGTGTCACATTTTAAAGCAAAACAATGAACGTTGAGTGAAAATATTTGTTTATCAAGATGATGGCTCTTAAAGATTCAATTACTCGTCCATCATAAATAATTATGTATATGAACACACATGTGTACGTATGCAATGCATAATGCATATATATATATAAGTATACATAGGTATATATATACATGTGTGTGTATATGTATGCATGCAATCATCTACCTATCTATCTCTCTGTGTGTGTGTATACATATATATATACATACATATATATATGTATATATCTTGACCATACGTGTACTGATGAACAAAAGAATACAGGTTA
>NC_069004.1:29901262-29904706 GCF_001194135.2 Octopus bimaculoides
TATATACACATATATATATATACATACAGAGAGGGAGAGGGAGAGAGAGAGACAGAGAAAGAAATACGTATGTGTATGATTGAATGTATGTAGTGTTTGTTTAGCCAAAGAATCGTGACTGCCAGGTGATCGATTGCCTGAAACTCAGAGTAACAGTGAGGTGAAGTCCTCTTAGCTTCAATAAAATGCTATTTTACTCTGCCTTTCGTATTCGAGTACTATTTTCTCCACCTTGCCTTACACCTTTGTGCTGATAAGTGTACATGTATGTATGTATGTATGTCATTATTCAGTTTCTTTCAAGATTTCTCGCTAATAGAGAAAGAACCGGTTTCTAACCTAGATCCAAGGTTCCATCATTGGAATTTCAACATCACAACAGCGTATTTTTGTTTGTCCGTTTGTATGTAAGTATGTATGTATGTAAGTAAGTGTGAGTGTGTATGTATGTATACGCATATATATATGTATGTATTATGTATGTACGTACCTATATGTATGTATGATAGATAGATAGATAGATAGATAGATAGATAGATAGATAGATAGATAGATAGATAGATAGATAGATAGATAGACAGCCAGCTAGATAGATAGATAGATAGATAGATAGATAGATAGATAGATAGATAGATAGATAGATAGATAGACAGATAGATAGATAGATAGATAGATAAACAGACAGATAGATAGATAAACAGACAGATAGACAGGCAGACAGGCAGACAGACAGGCAGGAAGACAGAGAGACAGACAGACAAGCAGGCGAACAAATATTGATATAGATGGTGGAAGTCAACTCGTGACCGAGTAAAACCACTTCCTGAATTCGATAACTGTGTGCAAACGTTTCGGGGGTTCAAGCAATAGCTAGGCGGGAATTTGTTTTGTGTGGATAAAATTTTACACAGCTCTGGACCCAATTTTCAACACAATCGGTTAAAAAGCCAGCGGCACAACAGAAGATGAGACGACCAGAAACCAGCAACATTTCACTCCTTTTTGTTTGTTTGTTTGTTTGTTTTTTGTTGTTTTTATTTTGTGAGTTTACTTTCTCCTAGAACGAAGTTCTAACGAGAACTATGGAGTCCTTAACCGCTCTCGGTTCACAAACTAGCTAACCCAAAGCTGGGACCCTAACAGATTCTATAGCGTGGAGGCACGTGGCTTAGTGGTTAGGGTGTTGGACTCATGATCCTAAGATTGTGGCTTCGATTCCTGGACCGGGCGACGCGTTGTGTTCTTGAGCAAGACACTTCATTTCACGTTGCTCCAGTTCACTCAGCTGTCAA
The DNA here is from genome assembly GCF_001194135.2 of Octopus bimaculoides. Lineage (NCBI taxonomy): Eukaryota > Metazoa > Mollusca > Cephalopoda > Octopoda > Octopodidae > Octopus > Octopus bimaculoides. The sequence continues at coordinate 29,902,555 of NC_069004.1, forward strand.
AAATGAATAACCCTGCGACGGGCCGGCGTCCCCTCCAGGTGGGGAATACATACGCCATCAAACCGGGGAACCGGCCCTTATGAGTCGATGTGACTCGAGAAGGGAACATGATTTTTTTTTTTAACTGATGCTATAGTCCGGTCAGAATAGGCCCGGGAACAAATGTGGCGAAGAGATAGCTCCATACTCCTTAGAACCCGAACTAGAACTCCACTACCGTATGCTGTTGAAAGCTATACATACGTCTATATGTATACATCTATCTATGGAAAGACATACATACATACATACATACATACACACACACACACACATACACATACATACATACATACATACATACATACATATAGGTGCAGGCGTGGCTGTGTGGTAAGAAGCTTGCTTACCAACCACATGGTTCTGGGTTCAGTCCCACTGTGTGGCACCTTCGGCAAGTGTCTTTTACTCTAGCCTCAGGCCGGTCAAAGCCTAGTGAGTGGATTTGGTAACCGGAAACTGAAGGAAGCCCGTCGTATATGTGTATGTGTGTGTGTTTGCTCACCACCATCGCTTGAAAACCGATGTCCACGTGTATATGTCCCTGTAACCTAGCAGTTCAGCAAAAGTTACCGATAGAATAAGTACTAGGCTTACCAAGAATAAGCCCTGTGGTCGATTTCTTCGACTAAAACCCTTTTAAGGCAGTGCTCCAGCATGTCCGCAGTCTAATGACTGAAACAAGTAAAAGAATCGTACATACATACATGCATGCATACAGTGCGGGTGTATACACTTCTATATATATATATATATGCACATTCTAGCTCAACCAGGTATTTACAAATCCCGCGATCTGCTGTTAACTCAAATGAAGTCATGTCACTTTGTTAGCGACCGGTTTGAAATCCATGAAAGAGAACTGACATACATACATACATTAACACACACACACATACACATATATATTTACACACACACACACACATATATATATATATATATATACATATATTTACACACACACATATATATTTACACATACACATGTATATATTTACAAACACACACATATATACATACATTTACACACACACATATATATTCATACACACGCATATACATATTTACACGCACACACATATATATTTACACATACACATATATATTTACATACACACACATATACATATTTACACACATATATATACATACATTTACACACACACACACATATATACATATTTTTACACACACACATACATATTTACACACACACATATACATACATTTACACACACAAAAACACACATATATATTTACACATACACATATATATATTTACACACATACACAAACATATATATTTACACACACACACACACACATATACACATACACATACACATCCCATACACATGCAGAAGACAACATGACTGATCCAATCAGGAACAACATACCGAACGTACACCACACTCTCATGTAGTACTCACTGGGCCGAATTAACTTTTAACCAAAATACGCACATGCTTATGGTACCAGACGGCGAAGGCATCGCAGAGGTCTTTCCAATGCCGGACTTTACGATGATGCAGATAATAAATCATAACAGTTTTTATACGATCAAGAAAACAATATTGAAAATTGGCATTTTTCCCAATTCGCTTAGCTCTAAGTAAATAATTTGTGTAAATATGTTTATGGTCATTGAGGGTTGAGTATATAAAATTAATTTTTAATGAAATAAATGTGTTATATCTAATAGAGTTGTAAGGTCTGACCCGAAGGGTGGGCAGGTATAAAGGGAAACTTTAATCTGCTATTGTCCTTTCAATATTGGAGAAGGGTCGAGTTGGAGTCAGTTTTGAGATGTATTTGGTGACATTAGCTGCCTTTGACATTAGCCTAACCCTGATATCGCATACCTATATATATATACATACACGCATGCTGTATATAAATATATGTATATGTATATGCATTCACACATACACGCACACATTCACATATATGCATACATTTATATTCATTCATACATATATTGGTATATACATGGATACGTATAAACATACATATACATAAACACACACAATACTCATATATATATATACGTACATACATAAAAACGTATATATATATATATATATATATATGTGTGTGTGTGTGTGTGTGT
>NC_069004.1:29904716-29905729 GCF_001194135.2 Octopus bimaculoides
CTCAAGACATCATCAGGAGGAACCACGTCCGGTTTCGGCCCCTACTCATCAGCCGTTTAGAGCACCATCTACAAATCAGGGTACGTGTGCGTGTGTTGCATTTGTTGTTATGGTGGTAGTGGTGGTCGTTGCTGTTATTGTTGTTGTACTAGTTGTCGCCATTGTTGTTGTTGTTGTCGTCGTCGTGGTCGACAATGTTGTTTATTTCCAGTTCAAACTTTGAGCTTGTCTACGATCAATGACATTCTAACCATGCGCATAACCGTTTTATGTGGAGAAGTTTATCTTAGACTGCATTCCCTAGTGTGCACCCTTCCCTTATCAGAAATTCAGAGGTGTGTACGTGTGTGTGTGTGTGTGTGTGTACTTTTCCCTTGTGCTTATATATGTGTGTGTGTGCGTATATATACACACATACATACATACATACATACATACAGACACACATATATATATACTCTCTCACACACGCAAACACACATATATTGTTTATGTATGTATGTATGTATGTATGTATGCATGCATGTATGTATGTATGTATGTATGTATGTATGTATCTATGCCTGTACGTATGTATGTAAATATGTGTCTATGTATGTATGTATGTATGCATGAATTCATGAATCTATATAGATCAGTATATATGTGAGAGTGCGTGTAGGGTGTGTATGTGTATGTGTGTGTGTGAGTGTGTGTGTGTGTGTGTGTGTGTGTATGTGTGTCTGTATGTGTACTTTGCGCATGTACACACATATAAATGTGTGTCTGTATGTCTATCTGCTAGAACAGGCGCTGTCCCAGGAATTTTTCGAAGGGAGGGCACAAGGTCAAAAGGAAATACAATTCCAGGAGAAAAGGGCGTAATAATATTATTTAGAAGGGCGCACTGCGTTTCTTGAGTGTGGGGGAGGGGGAACGTGTTCTCAGGTCCAACCTTGCGTCCGACTTTGCAGTATGCATAATTTGCGTATGTATATATATATATATATATATATATATATATATATATATAT
>NC_069004.1:29906254-29907072 GCF_001194135.2 Octopus bimaculoides
ATATATATATATATATAAACAAATAATAAATGAGTATATGCATATATACGTACAGGTATGTGCATACCTACGTCTACCTGTATATATAGGTGCATATCTGGGTACAGGACGTTGCAAACAACACGTAGACAAAAAAATAATAATAACCAGAGTACAGAACACACACAGGCCACGTAGAGAACATTTTCCTTCATCAGCTACCCCCATTCTAACACAGGCGTTTCGAAGAGTAGGGCACATATGCATGTCTGTGTGTGTGTATGTATGTAGGTACATGTATATATCTTGTGCATCTATATATGCATTATACATTCCTCTACGCATTAGTGTTTATCATTCATTCATCAAGTATTTATATTTAAGCCGGTATATATGTGTGTGTGTGTATATATATATATAAATATATATATATATATATATATATATAGTTAAAAAAAACAATAACAAAAAAACAAAAAAACAACAAAGTGAGGACGTGATATGGATAGTATTATTGGACGCTCAGGAAAGGAAAGAGAGAGTATATATATACATACATATATACCGGCTTAAATATATATATATACATGCATATATGTTTCTCTTTTTGTTATTTCTTTATATTGATACATGTGTTTGCATGTGTAGGTTTTGTGTATCAAGGCGCACAAGTATGGCGGTAGCCACGATGATCAAAACAAACAAACAAGGTTAACTAAACGTGTGCATGTATGTATTTATACATAGGACGACTAGGAAATATATATATTCTGTTTCGAATGTTGCCTTAGAAACTAAGTAGATATCGGCTAGGTATATATATATATATATATATATAT
>NC_069004.1:29909052-29911783 GCF_001194135.2 Octopus bimaculoides
TATATATATATATATATATATATATATATATGGGAGAATATACAAATAATAACAACAGACGAGGACAGGTGGTGTAAATAACAAAAGTATATATTAGTATGACGCTCGGGAATACGGAAAGTCTTTGACGTTTCGAGCTACGCTCTTCAAATATATATATACATATATAAATGTTTGTATACATACATGCATAAATACATAATTGTGTATACATATGAGTTTGTAGAGTCCTTTGATAAATTTGTATCTAAGTGTGTGTGTGTGTGTGTGTCCGTATAAATATACTTGAGTTTGTGTAGAAGTGTCTATATGGGTGTGAATATGTGTGTGTGTGTGTGTGTGTATATATGAATATAGGGTTTACACGCGCGCATAAGAGTGCATAATAAATAGGTGCCAGTGTGGGCGTCCGTGTAGGTGTGAACGTGTGGGTGTATATATATATATATATATATATATCTAGTTCTGTCTCCGTGAGTACATGATGTTCTTGTCGATGTTGTGGTCACTGTGGTTGCTATTGTTGTTGTTGTTGTTGTTCCTGTTGGTGGTGGGGGTGGTGATGGTGGTGGTAGTGGTTCGACCTTTGTCGGTCATGACGAAACAGCATTGAACATAGATGATCCTAACATGACCATCTCATCTTATTATTGTAAATGATGTTGTTGGTGCTGGTATAGTTGTTGTTATTGATGTTGTTGTTGTTATAATTATTATTATTATTATTATTATTATTATTATTATTATTATTACGTTGCTGTTGTTGTTGTTATCAAGGCTGCGAACTGGCAGAATAGTTAACATGCCGGACAAAATGCTTGGGGGTATTTCGTCTGTCGCTACGTTCTGAGCTCAAATTCCGCCGAGGCCGACTTTGCCCTTCATCCTCTCTGGGTCGATAAATTAAATACCATTTGAGTCCTGGGGTCGATCTAATCGAGTGGCCCCTCCCACAAAATTTCAGGCCTAGTGCCTATAATAGAAAGGATTATTATTATTATTATTATTATTATTATTATTATTATTATTATTATTGAGTGAGAGAGCAGTGCATGCTATCAAAGTGACACTGGGGTAAAATATACGAAGTCCAGTATATCCATCATGACCACCCGTCTGATAAGGGTACACCAGGCACATGCATCACAACCATATGTGTGCAACATGATGATCTCATATCAAGATAAACAGTGCATGACCTTGCAAGTGGGGTCCAGTTAGAATTTTTTTCAGGTCGAGTAGCCCATCCCGCTCAAAAGGTCCCTAAATAAGGTTGTTTCAGGACGATGGACGAAACACCCATGTTTCCAGTTGTGAATTATTCAAGCCCCAAAAGATTCCTCTCAACAAATGGCTATGATGCTACCCCCACTACTTCTGCTCGTGATCAGAGATGCACATATCTTCAGCCACCAAGGGACAGGGCGATCAGCTGGCAGAATTGTTAGCACGCCGGGGAAAATACTTAGCTGCATTTCTTCCGTTCTGATTTCAAATACCGCCCATGTCGACTCAGCCTTTCGTCGTTTCAGGGTCGATAAAATAATTACCAGTTGAGCGCCGGAGTCGGAGTAATCGACTTACCGACTCCTTCAAAATTGCTGGCTTTGTGCTAAAATTTGAAACCACCATTATCATTCTTATTTTTATACATATATATATACATAGGTGTCTATATACATAGAGGTTTAGCTACGCAGACTTAGATGGACACATATGTATACACATTCATATGTACGTAATGTACACACAAATGTACACATTTGTGTAACGTGTATATCTGTGTGCGAGTGTGTATGTGTGAATGCATTGTGTGTACTTAATGCGCGCACACACACACACACACACACACACACAAACATACACATACACACATCTATATTTATACATAAATATGATCCGCTAAACAAACTTGAAAGGGTGTTAAGTAGATCGTAATATCTTCTACCCCTGCTCCGTCACATGGTGCATATTTCTATCTGGTACTTATTTTATCGATTTGCAATATACCGATTGACTGAGCGGCTTAAAACAACAGACGCCTTGTTTGAAAGACTGATAAACGCAAACACAGTTCCACACGCGTCGTACATACAAGCATAACAGGTACGCAGAAACATCTACCCGTATTTACTCAAACAAATATATATATATATTCTTTTAGTCTTTTACTTGGTTCAGTCATTTGACTGCAGCCATGCTGGAGCACCGCCTTAGATAAATATATACACACTCACACACACACACACACACACACACACATATTTAGTTGTGTGTGTGTGTGTGTGTGTGTGTGTGTGTTGAGAGGAAAATATGCTGTTGTACACCTGGATATTTCAACAATTACACCTGGCCATGTGATTAATTTTTTCGAGTGACAAATTAAAATCTCGGTTAGGTGTATTGGCTGTTGCCTTTAGTGGTGCGATGTGGTGCGATAGTGAGGACATAGCGAACGTTGTTTTAATAACAATCAACGCTGCCGCCACCACCACTACCACTGTCGCCTCTATCACCCGAAAACGACGCCGCCACCGCCACCACCACTACTACTACTGCAGCTACTTCTACTACTGCTACTACTACCACAGCTGCTGCCATCACCACCACTACCCCTAGTACCAACACCATTACCCATTACCACCAACAGCACCGCCACCGTCACCACCACCATTAACACCACCACCACCACCACCACAACCACCACCACAACCGCCACCACCAGCAACAC
>NC_069004.1:29915421-29917564 GCF_001194135.2 Octopus bimaculoides
CCCCCCCCCCACACACACACACACAAAAACCCCTTTGGTGGCTTTATCTCAGCATGATTACAGTTCAGTGAGAGATGGTACCATTAGACCAGAGGTTCTCAAACGTTTTAGGCCGCCGCGCCCCCTTATGGCCACACTATACCCTCAGCGCCGCCTATTTTTATGTATAAATAAATATTTTATGCTTTACTAATTTATATATACTATGAATCATTTGATATTTAATATGATATCATATAATTTGTATATAATACTATAATGATATTATGATACATTCATAGCGCCCCCCCCCAATTCACTGCCTTCCTTCCAACGCTTCCTTTTTCTATACCGCCGTCCCCTTAGGCCCCAGCGCCTACCTGGATCATCTCAACGCCCACCGGGGGGCGGTAGCGTCCACTTTGAGAACCTATGCATTAGACGAACATAAATCCTGGTACCCTTTTATGCCTGCTCTTTCTATGTGGAGTTTATGGCAGTGACTGGGAGATTTCTTGCAATTTATTAGTTTTCTTCGTTTCTTCTGTTTTTTGGTAATTGAAAAGCATCAACACCATCGCGTTACTTTTTCTTTCTTTCTTTCTTTCTTTCTTTTCTTTCTTTCCTTCTTTCTTTCTTTTCTTTTTTCTTTCCTTCTCTCTGTTTTCTTTCTTTCTGTCTATCTTTCTTTATTTCTTCACTTCTTTCTTTCTCTCTGTCTTTCTTTTTTCTGTCCTTTCTTTCTTTCTTTCTTTGTCTTTCCTTTTCTTCTCTTCTTCAACATTCTTTTACATTCACTACTACTACTACTACTACCACCACCACCACCACTACTACTACTACTGCTACTACTACTACTTGCTTCATTTTCTTTTTCTTTTGCTTCTTGGTTCTTCTTAGTCTTCCTTTTACATTCTTTCTTTCTTCTTCTTCGCATCCTTCTTTTTCTCCTTCGCACCCTCCTCTTTCTTCTCCTCCCCCGCCACTTCTTATTCCTTCTTCATATTTTCCTTCTCTTTTTCCTTCTTCTGTATTCAATATTGTCGCCCGTTTCATGTATTCTGGAATTTTCGACTGCCTAACCTTTGCTTTGACTTGCTTACCAACCACGTCGTTCCGAGTTCAGTCCCATTGCGTGGCCCCCTTGAGCAAGTGTCTTCTATTAGAACCCCGAGCTGGACAATGCCTGGTAAAGGAATTTGGTAGGCGGACAACTGCGTGGAAGCCCATTGTATGATAACCGGCGTTCGTACGATAACCTAGCGGACCGGCAAAAGAGACTATTAGAATAGGTCGCAGTCCAATGACTGAAACAAATGAAAAATAAAAAATGGCAGGTACATCGCTAGGAAATAGTTTACTTCTCTGCTTCTCTCTGAAATTCCTAGCTGGATTCATTTTATATAAGTGTTATTCATGATAAAATCAATTGTGAGAATTTCTTGTTACTTTTTACAATTTATGCGACAATCAATGAGACTGTTTCATCAACTTCCGGTTTTCTTTCGTAACTTGGGAAAATGGCGACTCTGTTAACCAAATCATCTTCATTCAACTCATGTTTCACAAACAATTCCCTCATTTTCTTCTACAATTAAAACATCCAATCCGCCAACTCTTATTGAACAGGCGATATTAACTTCGTGTGTTGTTTAGATGTTTTCTTATTTCGAAGTTAAAATGATACAGAATTAATCCAGGCAAGATGGCTGCCAAAGATGTATTTTAGGTTGGGTATTTTTTGTCTTGCTTTAATTTAACGAAGTTTTGTCGCAATTATCTTCACACAATGAGGAATATGCTTTTTTTTCTCCGTATTCTTCATTGTATAATCTCCTTTTCTTCCATAGTTTCAAGTTTACACACACATACACACACACCACATATGTGTGTGTTTGTGTGTGTGCGTGTGTGTGTAGGTGAATGTAGGCGTCTTCAAAGCAAAACTGCGGTCAAGGGTTCCAGATAAGCTAACCTCACGGCAGAAAACCCAGATGAGAGCAGTAGCACCAAACTCCCTCATTCACCAAATGCCACATGTCAGAGGAGGTTTCAAATAATGAAAAGGTGGAGCACAACCTACGGTGATGCCCCAGCATGACCGCAGTCTTAAGCTGAGACAAGAGGTAAAGTGTTATATATATATATATATATATATATATAT
>NC_069004.1:29918800-29923730 GCF_001194135.2 Octopus bimaculoides
CGTTACGTTCTGAGTTCAAATTCCGCTGAGATCGACTTTGCCATTCATCCGTTCGGGGGTCGATAAATTAAGTACCAGTTGAGTACTGGGGTCGATCTTATCGACTAGCCCCGTCCACCCAAAATTTCAGGCCTTGTGCCTTTAGTAGAAAGAATTATTATTATTATTATTATTATTATTATTATTATTAAGGGTCTGGGTTGGCAGAATCGTTGCACCAAGCACAATGCTTCGCAGCATTCTGACTGTCTTCACGTTCCAAGTTCAAATTCCGCCGCGGTCAACTTTGCCTTTCATCCTTTCGGGGGTCGATAAAATGAGTACCAGTTGAGCACTGGGCTCGAGGTATTTCGATTTATCCCACCCCTCCCCCCGCGAAATTGCTGGTCTTGTGCCAAAATTTGAAACCATTGTTGCCGTTGTTATACAACTACATTGTCTAAGATTGGAAATGCAATAAACCATGGGACGACATCGTAGATTTCGTTCAACACATTTGCATTTATACGTTAAGACGACTCATTGACATACATTTTTCTAAATCTCTTGTGGGATTCCGTCAATTCCTGCTGCCTTTTCACAAGTCAGTTTCTTAATTCACTCCAACAATAACAACAAAAAATAATAATGATTGCTTTTATTTGTTACCGGAGCGACATATGAGAGGCGCCGATACAAGAACGAACATAAAATGTGAAGTTATACATAAAATGAGGAAAGACAAAAGAAATGAAAGATATGTATATATGTTATACAATATATACAAAATGAAAGAAGTATATGAACGAGCGTTAGTCGATACCAGTGAAGGCGCATGGCTCAGTGGTTAAAGCTTCGAGCTTACAATCGTGAGGTTGTGAGTTCGAATCTCAGACCGGGCTGCTTGTTGTGTTCTTGAGCAAGACAATTTATTTCACATTGCTCCAGTTCACTCAAAACTATTATTGACACAAAACGGTCGGGTTTAGCACGAGACAATATGTATGGATGGATGGATGGATGGATGGATGGACGGACGGACGGACGTACTCGCTTTGCAACCACGTAGTTTCGAGTCCGGTCCTTCAGCACGACATCTTGGGCAAATATCTCCATTACAACTCTTGACTGACCAATGTTTAGTGACCGTATTTGCTAGACAAAAACTGAAAGAAGCCCGCCGTATACATATATATATATATATATATATATATATACACACACACACAGACACATACATGTGTGTGTGTGTGTTCAGCTGTCACCAGCTTGCAGGCTTGACCCGATAGTCAGTGTCATTTTCAAATGTTGTTTCAAGTACATATGGAGTCACAAGTATGCATAGATACCGTCGCGACAGTCTGAAGCTGGATTTTTAAAACGGTTGACTATAAATACTAGCAACGCGTTAATGATGCGAAATTAGTATTGTAATAGCTAATTGTTCAAAACACACACACACTTATACGTGCGCATATATATTTATATATATATATAGGTACGTCGATATATAATTATAGCTATATCTATCTATCCGCCTATCTATCTATGCCTGTTTGTGTATATGTATGCGTTTGTGTATATATATATATATGTATTTGTGTGTGTGTGTGTGTGTGTGTGTATTAGTGTGTGTCAAAAAATGCAGATGGATATGTAGGTAGGTTGATAAATAGATAGATAGATAGATAGATAGATAGATAGACTGATAGATAGATACATAGACAGACAGATAGATAGATAGATAGATAGATATATAGATAGATAGATAGATAGATAGATAGATAGATAGATAGATAGATAGATAAGCCGTTGCAATGCAAGTCAGGGAATAATTGCAAAGCTCGTAACTATGGTGCTAATTCCCATACCTATATACATACAAAGCTCACACACATATAACGCATATATGTGAAGTATTTGTCCAGAGATAACATCTTTAATGCACTTGCTGTGTTAAAAATACAATAAATATCAGAGGAAGACGAAAATTCGTTCAAGCAGCGGATTTTTGATCAAAAAATGAAACATAAACCTTTTCGTTTTTTTGTCGATCTTTGCAGAGTAAGACTCGAAACTTTTGGCAATTATTTGCATGCGAGTATTGTCCCTTCACCGTAAGTTGTAGCCAAGGTGTACTTCGTCTGCAGTGAACAACAACAACAATAAGAAGAAGAATAATCCTTTATACTATAGGCACTAAGCCTGAAATTTTGTGGGAGGGAGCAAATCGATTACATCGACCCCAGTATTCAACTGGTACTTATTTTATCGATCCCCACCCCGAAAAAATGAAAAGACAAGGTCGATTTCGGTGGAATTTGAACTCTGAAAGTTGAGACAGACGAAATGTTACTAAGCATTTCGTCCGGCGCGCTAATGATTCTGCCGTCTCGCCGCCTCAACAACAACAACAACAATAATAATAATAATAATAATAATAATAATAATAATAATAATAATAATAATAATAATAATAATAATAATAATAATATATAACATACAGAAAATTGCACTACTGGGCACTGCACACATCCTACGCAAAACACTTTCAATACAGTAACCATAAGAGCATCACAGCAAACCCAAGGTACATACCCAAGGCGCACAGAGCTGCGCTCGGTAGTGAAGTGAAAGCACGTTATAAAAAAACTACTGAATAATAATAATAATAATAATAATAATGCTAATAATGATAATAATAAATCCTCTCTACTATACGCACGAGGTCTAACGTTTCGGGGGAGGGCGCGAGCAGGTTGCGTCGACCCCAGTGCTCAACTGGTACTTATTTTATCGATTCCGAATGGATGAAAAGCTAATGTCAACGTAAAGACTGACGAAATGCTACCGAGCATTTTGTCCGGCATGCTAACGATTCTGCTAGCTCGCTGCTTTAACAGCAACAATATTAACAACAACAACAACAACAACACCAGCTTCGCATTGCAGGTTGCAGAGAAATGACATAATGTCTCTGCATGGTCCATCGATCAGCTAGAAATGGCAGCCAGATCTTCCTCAACTCATACCCTGCTGAGTGATGGAAGTATGCAGCTCGTGTCCTGTGTTAAAGTAAAGGGTTTTGGATTTACTCTTTTACTCTTTCACTTGTTTCAGTCATTTGACTGCGGCCATGCTGGAGCACCGCCTTTAGTCGAGAAAATCGACCCCAGGACTTATTCTTTGGAAGCCTAGTACTTATTCTATCGTTCTCTTTTTGCCGAACCGCTAAGTTACGGGGACGTAAAGACCACCATCGGTTATCAAGCGATGGTATGGTAGGAGGACAAACACACACACACAAACAAGCATATACATACACATATACATATATACGACGGGCTTCTTTCAGTTTCCGTCTACCAAATCCACTCACAAGGCTTTGGTCGGTCCGAGGCTATAGTAGAAGACACTTGCCCAAAGTGCCACGCAGTGGGACTGAACCCGGAACCATGTGGTTGGTAAGCAAGCTACTTACCACACACCCACTCCTGCGCCTATTTTTTTAAATCATAATTTTTTAAAACCTGAAATTGAAAAGAAAATTTTTTTTAAGTATGGTTATTTCGCGAAAACGAAAAATACATGATTTTCTTTTTCTTTCTACTAGTTTGTATTTAAATATCTGTATTTTATACTTCTTAATTACCGTGTTGCTAACGAAGTTGTAATTTAGAAAACCTGTGTTTGTTGCTAACGAAGAAGTCGAGTTTTTTTGTTTTTTTTTGTAAAAAAACTGTTTGTTTCTAATGAAGTAGTCAAGGTTTTAAAAAAGCTTTTGTTGCTAATGAAGAAGTCATTTCAGACAGTTGGTGTTCGTTGCTAATGAAGTAACCTAATTCAGAAAACTGCTTGCTGCTAATGCAGTAGCCCAGTTCAGAAAGACTGCGTTCGTTGCTAATGAAGTAGTCAACTCAGCCAGACAGTGTTTGTTAGACTGCGTTTGCTGCTAACGCAGTAACCTGCTTCAGAAAACTGCTTGTTGCTAATGAAGTAGTCTCATTCAGATAAAACTACTTGTTGCTAATGAAGTAGTCTCATTCAGAAAAAAAACCGTGTTTGATGCTAATGAACGCCGTCTAATTCACGAAGATTACTCCCTCACTTTGTTTATCTCTCCCACTATTTCCTGTTTATGCGTACAAGCTCAGGTTATTTTGCGTTCCTCATCAGTTGCACCCTGTCGCTCGAACAAAGAGGATGCAAAATTCTGCCGATTCTATTTTTCCTTTCATTTCATCTTATTCCCGAAGAATATGCTCTTTTCGAAACGTTAGCCCCCCCACCCCACACACACACACACACACATACACACCCCAATGGCTATCACTATCGTTTAATAGTTTAACTTGCACATTTGTGTTTTAGTCGGTTCATCGTTTAGTAATCGTTATAAACAATGTATATTTTATGCACCACATGGCACGAATAAGATGTACTCATACATACATACACACATATATACATACATGTTTGTGCATATATATATGTGTGTGTGTGTGTGTGTGTGTGTGTGTGTGTGTGTGTGTGTGTATCCAATCAAGGTGCAGGAAAGGCGTGATCCAACAGGAACAGTAATCTGAGGTACGAAAATTCCAGCAACTGGGTACTCCAAATCCAGTTTAAAGGCCACAATAATCCGTCGATTATCGCGGGTGTTACGTTCCAAGACACCCCGCGATATGTGAATATCCGCGAAATAGAAACAGTACTGTATATATTTTTTTTACTATTTTTATTATTTGTATATATTTATTTTATTATAAATGAAAAACAACACCACATAGGAATCGACGTAAGCTTAAATAATAAACCGCGATATATGGTGAATCGTGATAGGTGAACCGCGATATGGTGAATCGCGATAGGTGAACCGCGATATGGTGAGGGATTACTATACGTCCTCACTTTGTTGTTTTTTTTGTTTTTTTGTTATTGTTTTTTTGAA
>NC_069004.1:29923823-29924941 GCF_001194135.2 Octopus bimaculoides
GTGTGTGTGTGTGTGTGTGTGTGTGTGTGTGTGTGTGAAGGCGCATGGCCCAGTGGTTAGAGCGTTGGGCTTACAATCATGAGGTATTGAGTTCGATTCCCGGACCGAGTTGAGCGTTGTGTTCTTGAGCAAGACACGTTATTTCACATTGCTCCAGTTCACTCAGCTGTAGAAATGAGTTGCGACATCATGGGTACCAAGCTGTATCGACCTTTGCTTTTCCTTTGAATAACATCAGTGGTGTGGATAGGGGAGGCTGGTACGCATGGACGACTGCTGGTCTTCCATAAAACAACCTTGACCAGACTTGTGCCTCAGAGGGAAACTTTCTAGGTGCAATCCCATGGTCAGTCATGACTGTAGTGGGTCTTTACCCGTTATCCTATGTACATATAATGGTGTGGATATGGAAGGCTGGTATGCATGAGCGACTGATGGTCTTCCATAAACAACCTTGCCTGGACTTGTGCCTCGGAGGGGAACTTTCCAGGTGCAATCCATGCTAATTCATGACCGAAGCGAGTCTTTTGATATAAATACATATATATATGTATGCGTGAATGGGTGTGTGTGTATATATATATGTGTGTGTGTGTGTGTGTGTATATATATGTGTGTGTGTGTGTGGACGTATATGTATACATGTAAGTATGTATGTGTGAGTGCACATGTACGCATATTATATTTATGAATTTGTATGTAATAATATGCACCAGTCTGTATTTATGCGTGTGTGCGCATGTGTGTACATGTCTTAGTGCATAAGAAGGAGAAAGAGAGAAAAGGATAAAAATAGGGACAGAAAGAAAGAAGAGAGAGAGAGAGAGAGAGAGAGAGAGAGAGAGAGAGAGAGAGGGGGGAGAACTAGGAAAGATGCAGCCGAACATGACGTACAATATATATTTTGCATACCATATCTACCGTTTCACACACACACACATATATATATGTATATGTGTACATAATAGACAGCAGTGCACGTGTATGCAGTACACATTTGCTTTGCAGCAATGATCACATCTGCCTCTCTGCAGCATCTCTTCTAATACAGATTACAATATTTGTACCAAATAAACTTTATCCAATATCGCTGACAAGAAGAAATGGTGGCTTATCAT
>NC_069004.1:29925319-29926657 GCF_001194135.2 Octopus bimaculoides
CATTGCCAAAAGCTAAGACCGAAGTACCTTCTCTCACAATCCCAACTGATGGAGACAGAGTCTTCCACGGCAACAGCAGCAACAACAACAACAACAACAAAACTTTGAAACTATTATCACTATGTTACTCTTTTACTTGTTTCAGTCATTTGACTGCAGCCATGCTGGAGCACCACCTTTAGTCGAGCAAATCGACCCCAGGACATATTCTTTGTAAGCCTAGTACTTATTCTATCGGTCTCTTTGCCGAACCGCTAAGTTACGGGGACGTAAACACATCAGTATCGGTTGTCAAGCGATGTTGGGGAGACAAACACGGATACACAAACACACAAATACACACGCACACACACACATGTATATATATATATATATATATATATATATATATATATATATATATACGACGGGCTTCTTTCAGTTTCCGTCTACCAAATCCACTCATAAGGCTTTGGTCGGCTCGAGGCTATAGTAGAAGATACTTGCTCAAGGTGCCACGCAGTGGGACTTAACCCGAAACCATGTGGTTGGCAAGCCAGCAACTTACCATACAGCCACTCCTGCGCCTATGGTTTTGGTTTTGCTTTAATTCATAAGAATTGCTCCTGAATCTCAGCCGGAGACTGCAAGGGACACAAGGTTCCGCACCTGAAGATGCTAACAGGTGAGGTGCCATGTAATTGTAAACACGGATGACTCTGGGAGAAAGAAAATATATACAGACACAAAGTCGCTAAGGTTTATATTTATATGGAGAGGAATTCACGTGGAATACGCGAAGTATCGATAAGTACGATCTTTTGTAATTCGCTCATTTTGGAGTTGCCAAGGATTTGGTCGACATATTTGGCTCTTCTTGATAACATTCCAAGTGCCATTATAAAAATAGCTAATCTTGTTGTTGTGAGATGCTACAATCCGATTTCAATCTCTACGTTCGTATTTGCTCGGTAATCATTATTATTATTATTATTATTATAGATAATATTAGGACTGCTATGACTCCTCTGGAAGGAATATGTAAATAAAAAAAGAAGAGTGCCATAATTAAATTTGTTGAACGATATTTCGGTATCCTTATTATTATTATTATTATTGTTCAGTAGTTTTATTTTTATAACGTGCTTTCACTTCACTACCGAGCGCCACAGCTCTGTGTGCCTTGGGTATGTGCTGTGGTTTGCTGTGGTGCTCTTATGTTTACTGTATTGAAAGTGTTTTGCGTAGAATGTGTGCAGTACCCATTAGTGCAATTTTCTGTATGTTATATATATTTGTAAGTCCTGGTGTTTTTGTTGTTTTTTTTTTATCATCATCATCATCATCATCATCATCATC
>NC_069004.1:29926804-29929465 GCF_001194135.2 Octopus bimaculoides
AATGAAGTACTGGAGTCGATGTCATCGACTTGTCCCTTTCTCCTCAAAACTGCTGGCCTTTTGCCAATATCAGAAAGAATCATTATTATTATTATTATTAGAAGTAGTAGTGGTGGTGGTGGTGGTGGTGGTGGTGGTAGTGGTAGTGGTAGTAGTAGTAGTAGCAGCAGTAGCAGTAGTAGTAGTAGTAGTAAGGCGGTGAGCTGGCGGAATCGTTAGCACGCCGGGCAAAATGCTTCACGACATTTCTTTCGTCCTTACGTTCTGAGTTCAAACTCCGCCGAGGTCGGCTTTGCCTTTCATCCTTTCGGGGTCGATAAATTAATTACCAGTTACGCACCGGGGATCGATGTAATCGGTTTACCACCTCCCCCAAAACTTCATGCTGTTGTTGTTGTTGTTGTTGTTAAACCCTTCCCCTCAAAACTGCCAAATAAGAAACGATTATTACTGCAGTTGTTATTGTTGTTGCTGTTGATACCTTTGCAGTTTTGTTGTTGTTCTTTTCATTGGCATTTTCTTCGGAGTCGTTGTTTTCGAAGCGAGGAATCGCTGTTTGTTTCGTCCATCACTATTCCTAATCTCGTCTCTCATTCTGTCTCTCATTATTCTTTGATATGCAACTCTGTCTCAAGCATTATTATTACGCGGCCGTTTGCCATTTTTTAAATTTGGAATCAAAAGTCGACACAGCACAAACTTAAAAATATCATAAATTAAAAGTAATAACATGAATCGAAAGTATGCAGATTTTTTCTCCGAAGGGGGAATCTTCCGTTGAAATTATTAGACTCATCAAAACCCAGCGGGATTTTTTCTTGTTTTCCGATTATAGAAAAATTTTCAAAATATCGAAAATCCTTCTGGTCAAAGAGGTCGTTATTCCATGAAAATCCTCAGAACTGAGCATTGTTTCCAAAATGACAGCCATAATAACAACAACAACAACAACAACAACAACAACAACAACAACAACAACAACAACAACAACAACAACAACAACAACAACAACAACAACAATAATAATCCTTTCTACTATAGGCAGCACAAGGCCTGAAATTTGCGCGGAGGGGACGAGTCGATTACATCGACCCCAGTGATCAACTGGTACTTAATTTCTTTATTTTCAATTCAGTCTTTGATCAAATCCAAAAAATTCATCTTACATAACACATCTGCTTTTATAATTAGTAGAGATAAAGCATCTCGAACATTATTATTTTAGCAAGTTTAAAATGATTTCTTTTGTGCTGTAAGCCATTTACCATTTCTGTGGTGCCCCTCTCCCGTTCTTCCCTCGATGCTCTAAGCACGTGTTTATTCCGTTTAATGGTTAATCCAGTGCTAGTCATAGTTCCTCAGTTTCACTTGTACCAGGGACAATTGGGGAAAAGTATCGAGTGATCGACGGGTATCCTTCTCCAATACGAAACCTTGACAAATTAGCAACAAACCGTTAAGGTATCGGACGAAATGCTTTGTAGTATGCATTTCAGTTTTTTCCGTTATGAGTTCAAATCTCGCCGAGGTCACCCTTCAGGGATCTATAAATAGACTGTCAGTCTAGAACGGTCTAGTGACGGAAACCAGAGCGTTGGACAAAACGCCTTGCAGTATTTGTTCCGGTTGATTGCGGTCTGGGTTCCAATTTAGTCGACGCTCAAACAATTCCGCTATTTGGTCGCTTTTACTCTCTCTAAATATAATGATACCAAATACTGGCACAAGGTCAGGAATTTCAGGGAAAGGGCTAAGTCGATTACTTCGATCCCCAGTACGCAACTGGTACTTAACTTATCGACCCCAGTTGCGTACTTGGGTCAATCTAATCGACTGGCCCCCTTCCCAAAAATTTCGGGCTTTGTGCTTAGAGTAGAAAAAAATATGTATACAGGAAAGACAACGAACCCACCATCTTCGTGGAGAAAGTTTCTTAACGTTTCGGATGTTAATTCTTCATCAAAAAAATGCAGCAAAAAGTTTAGGGGTTGCAAAAATAGACAATGTATAAAAAGAAATAAAGGAGAACACAAGTGTAGAAAGACGCAAGAAGTATGTGATGTGTTAGAAACCAGGTAGGACTTTTGTTCTATTGGAGTTAAGCAAGGAAAAGTCGATCTCAGCGGAATTTGAACTCAGAACGGAAAGACGGACAAAATGCCGCTAAGCGTTTTGCCCCGAGTGTTAACGACTCTGCCAGCTCGCCGCCCCTCGCTCTCTAAATATAATAATCCTGAAGATGAGCTAGGAGTTTTTAATGGTCACCCTAAGACCCAAACCCGGGACCCAGGGTGTCTCCCTCACTATACTCGTAAGACAGGCAAAGATCACAGGCCCTCGCTGCTATTTCAGACCACCACTTCCCATGTTCCGCGAATTTCTTGGCAGTCTGTAAAATTTGTACAGGAGACCCACGAGCTGAGTTCAAAATTGAAATAGGCTGGGGTGTAAAATGTCTGATTAATTTAATAAGAAAGCGGGTGGATAAATACACACACACACACACACACACACACACACCTGTTATTATTATTATTATTATTATTATTATTATTATTATTATTGCATGTTCGTAATCTCCGACGGGTAAAACCTAAAAATCCGAATAAACTTTTTCAGAAAAAATGCTTTCCTCAAGGGGATGTGTGAAGCTGCATACCA
>NC_069004.1:29929860-29930475 GCF_001194135.2 Octopus bimaculoides
ATTTAGTGTCTCACGCTGAGCTGACAGCGGAACACAAACGACTTTACTGACAGCAACACTGTTGTTGTAAACGTCTAAAGCAAACCATCTGTGCTTCACGTTGATACGGATTTTCTTGAAATATATGAAAATAATCTGGGTTTTTTATATATATATGTGTGTGTGTTTATGTAAGTGGATATATTTAGTGTCTCACGCTGAGCTGACAGCGGAACACAAACGACTTTACTGACAGCAACACTGTTGTTGTAAACGTCTAAAGCAAACCATCTGTGCTTCACGTTGATACGGATTTTCTTGAAATATATGAAAATAATCTGGGTTTTTTATATATATATGTGTGTGTGTGTGTGTGTGTACGCATACGTTGTATGTATGTATGGATGGATGGATGTATATGCGTGCTTACAACATATACACAAGAACGTACGCATACGTATATGTGTGTGTGTGTATCTATATATATATACACATATGCATATATGTATATATACGTATAAATACACACACACACACACACATTTACATACACAAATACATACCAGACACGTTTCATCTGAGTAGGCAAGGTATTAGTGAGTGTGCAATAATGTGTGTGTGTGTGTGTGTGTGTGT
>NC_069004.1:29933075-29938579 GCF_001194135.2 Octopus bimaculoides
TCGTTGATATGCAAGCTGTATTGAGTAATTCTTCAATTTTGTTAAATTGTTTATATATAATAATAATAATAATAATAATAATAATAATAATAATAATAATAATAATAATAATAATAATAATAACAATAATAATAATAATAATAATAATGATAATAATAATACAAATGATATATGAGCATATGCATGTATATATACATATATGTACATACCTACATCTACATGTATATATAGATGCATATCCGGGTACCGGACGTCAAAAAAGGAACGGGAACATAAACAAAGCACAAAAAACGGACTTTTTTTTACGGACAACAGAATGAACACAGGAAAACAGACGAGCCACTTATGGAACTTTTCCTTCACCAGCTGCCTCTATTCTAAACTAGGCATATCCTTATAATTGACGCAACACAAGTATTAATGTGTGTGTGTGTGCGTATGTGTCTTTGTATCTGTGTTCTAGATGATCTAGGTATGAATAGAGTATATAAAGAACCAACTGGAAAGAGAGCAATCTGAATTAATCTGTAAATGTTCTCACAAAAGGAAATACAGCAATAAATTGGATTCGTGACAAATGGCAGCAAAAATTAGAATGACAATGAAGAAAGAGACGAAGCGAATACCAATGAGTTAGAGAACGGTCAGTGACAGAATACCCTTAAGATCTGGAAAAACAGAAATAAGAATTATCGTACATTTCTAGATTCTAAAAAGCTAGCAAATGTTAGACGAAAAACATTGAGAAAGAATAGACTGACAGATGCAGAACCAAACGAAATAGAACGGTTTGTTGTAGAAGGTCTAGTTATGAATAGAGTATATAGAGAACCAACTGAAAGAAAAGAAACCTGAACTAATCGGTAGATGTTCTCACAAAAGGAAATACAGCAATAAAGTAGAATCGCGAGAAATAGTGACAGAAATCAGGATGACAATGAAGAAGGAGATGAAGTGAATGCCAATGAGATAGGGAACGGTCGGTTTCTAGAGGAGAATGCTGAAGGCATGGAGAGCACAAAGAAATGGTAAATGAACCTGTGATGTTCGTAAGCGACACAACCATGGCGAAAAGAGAACCAACGGTAGGAATAAGATGCGAAAAAATATATAAAAAGAAAATAGAAAAGAAAACTTTATAAAAGCAGCTGATGAAGGTGGGAAAATGCTGCAATCAAAGATAACGATACAATTGAGCTTAATTTGTCTGATGTCAATCAAGTGATTTTTACGCCTCAGTCAAAGTAATTGAGTCGAAATGCTCGATCAATGAAAAGGGAAAAGTAGAGCTGCGTAACACAGGAAACCGAAGTGGGAAGAAAAGATAGCAAAACGAAAAAACAAACAACAAAATAGAAAGTAATGAAAGGAGAAATATCGATTTTGGCAAGAACAAAGATGTGTAAAGACGAGAACAGTAAGGAAGCCAAATACTACTACTACTACTAATAATAATAATAATAATAATAATAATAATAATAATAATAATAATAGTCCGTTGAATCTTTCCGAGATCTCCCTAATAACAACAACAACAATTCTTTCTTTATTGGCCTCAAGGGCTGCAAAAACAATAAGGACACTACAAAGATAAATTTCAGCGGGGATTTATACAGAAACGCGTAAACAATGAAAAAAAAGAAAAAAGGGCAATTCACAAAATTATTATTTTTTTTTTTTTCATTGTTTACTCAGAACGTAAAGACGAAGAAACGCCATAAATTATTTTGTCCGGCATGCTAAAGATTCTGCCGGCTACCGACTAGAGGACAAGTCACGAGAGCGCGGCCATGCTAGGGCGGCACAGCCTCGAAGAATTTTACGTCGAATGAATCGATCCCAGTATATTAAAGATGGAAAATGATTTACTCTGGAGGAATTTCATAGAATCTGTTATTTTCTTTTCTATTTTCCTCATACGTTGTTAGTAGTTTAGGAATCAAGAGAAGGGAGAGAAACGGTCAGGTACTTATTCTATCGATTTATTTTAAGGAACTGCTTGGCTACGAGAACTTAAACAAACCAACAACGGTTGTGAAGATGTAGCAGGGGACAAACAAGCACAAAGGCACTCGCACGCACACACACACACACACACATATATATATTCAACCGGTTTCTTTCAGTTTCCATCTACCAAATCCACCCACAAGGCTTTGGTCAACACGTGGCTATAGTAGAAGACACTTGGCCAAGGTGCCACGCACTAGGATTGAAGCTGGAACCATGTTGTTCGGAAGCAAACTTCTTGTCGCACAGCCACCATGTTTAATTATTTGTTTACTTATTACAAAATGCTAAAAATTTGTGGTCGGTGGTAATCATGTATGGTATTATTTCATTCTTTTCAGAAATTGCCAGCATAATACGACCAATTAATTTTTAATTAAACATTTTCTGAAGTGAGACATTTCATTAAAGATGGAAAATAATTAGTCTGGAGGAAATTCATAGAATCTGTTATTTTCTTTTCTATTTTCTTCATAGGTTGCTAGTAGTTTGAGAATCAAGAGAAAAGAGAGAAACAGTTTCATGCCTACATACATGGCAATAACTGTCTCCAGGGAATTCCATCTTGTGAAAATTTCTTATTCCGGTTTTAACTACAAACAACTTCACAAGACTTGCGATTGACACATTCATTTCATGTATTGCACAATGGTACAGACCCATATGGCAGGTTCTTGTAAGCAATTCGAGGAAACAATCGGATATTTTATGTCGGGCTGTAAATTTTTATTGCTAGTGAATGAATATAAGAATCACCATGACAGAGAAGATCGATTTTTACACTGGACACATACACACATTATGGAGAGAGAGAGAAAGAGAGAGAGAGAGAGAGAGAGAGAGAGAGAGAGAGAGAGAGAGCTATTAATAAGGGATTAACAATCCGGGCAGAACACTTCTCAAGCTCTCTTTTAACACAAATACACCAGGCTAACAAAATGTCGGATTGGTATAGAACTCCAGGTATATATATATATGTGTGTGTGTGTGTGTGTGTGTGTGTGTGTGTGTGTGTGTGTGTGTGTGTGTGTGTGTGTGTGTGTGTGTGTGTGTGTGTGTGTGTGTGTGTGTGTGTGTGTATGTATATGTATGTATGTATATACATACATACATTATATAGTACAAGCTTCCACACAGTTTCCGTTCATGAAATTCACTCACAAGGTACTTGGTCGGCCAGGGGCTACAGTAAAATACATTTCTCAAGGTGCCGTGCAGTGAGACAGAACGCAAAGCAACGTGGTCTCAGAGTGATTTCCTTAACCATACATCTACGCTTGCGCTTATACAAAATTTAAAAATCTTTTCCAGCCATGTTGGTAGTTGAGTGCTGATACTTCCAAGTGCACCAAATACTATTGGTATCACGTCTACTCTCCTCATTGACCACAACGTTCGTATTTCCCACTTCAAATCGTCGTAGTTATTCAGTTTTTCTTCTTTCTCTCTGATCCTGTTGTCACCGGGACATGCTATGTCGATTATCATGCAAGCTCGTTCATTTCTATTCACTACAACAATATCCGGTTTCCCATGTCTGGTCAGGGGATCGCACAGAATCACTGCATCCCACACAATTTTGCAATTCTCATTCGCGGTGACCCCTTCTGGGGACTGCTCATACCAGTCTTTCTTCTTTGTAGGCCGTGATTTCCAAGGATCTCTCAACGGATCATTCTTGTCACATTGTCATATTGTCTTTTGTAATCGCGTTGTGCCAATTTCAGGCACTAACGATGTGCCATACCATTTTAACCCCCTCACCACACATTCTGCATTTGTCGCTACCGGAAGTGATGTCTGTTCTGCACTTCACATTATAAGTCCTTAACACTTGTTATTGTGTTGCGCATATTAGGGATTCTGTCTCTATCTTCAGGTCACTCCTCCTCTTCCATCGCCACCAGTCTTCTGTATCTGCCTTGCCGTTCATATTTCTTGCAAACTGACCGTACATTTTTTACTCCTTCCTTGCTGTTTCGTTATTATTATTATTATTATTATTATTATTATTATTATTGAGTGAGAGAGCAGGGCATGACATCAAATTGACACTGGGGTAAAATATACGAAGCCCATTATACCCATCATGACTACCCATCTGTTAAGGGTACACCAGGCACATGCATCACAACCATATGTGCACATAGTGATCTCATATCAAGATAAACCGCGCATGACCTCGCAGGTGGGGCCCAGTTAGAATTTTCTTCAGGTCGAGTAGCCCATCCCGCTCAAATGGTCCTTGAATAAGGGTTGTTTAAGGATGATGAACAAAACACTCATATTTCCAAAGGTAAATTATCCAAACCCCAAAGAATTCCTCTCAACACATGGCTATGATGCTCTCCTACTACTTCTGTCCGTGATCAGAGATGCACATATCGTCAGCTACTAAGGGACATGCTCAACTGGTTAATATCAAGCAACTGACAAGCAAATCAGTGGTATTGAGCAGAATATTTACTGTAGCCCATCTTTTATACCAAGACAAAACAATATACACGATAGCACTTCCAGTCAGTTAAGATCAGAAGCCATGAGAGCCACTACATCAGGGCATTATAGACATTAACATTGAAGACATAAACAATACTATCAGCATAAAACAACATTAACAACATTAGCAATACATAATTAAAATAAAACCACATTATAAGTTGTTACAATATCATCAGCATAAAACATTATTAACATGAGCAATATTAAGGATATTATTGGAATAAAACCATGTTATAAGCTTTAACAGCATTTTCATTATCAGTAACAGTAACTACATGAACAATATTATCAATATAAAACAATATTATAGACATAAGCAATATTAACGATATTATCAAAATAAACTACATTATAAGTTTTAACAACATTTACAATATCAATAATAGTAATGACATTAACAGCATTATCAACATAAAATGACATTATAGATATTAACAACATTAATAGATTTAATATTGGTTTCAAATTTTGGCACAAGGCCAGGAATTTTGGGGGAGGGTACTAGTCGATTAGATCGATCCCAGTGTTCAACTGGTACTTAATTTATCGACCCCCCGAAAGTCGACCCCGGTGGAATTTGAACCCAGAACGCACGGACAGACGAAATACCGCTAAGCATGCCGGGAGAAATGCTTAGCGGTATTTCGTCTGTCTTTACGTTCTGAGTGCGAATTCTGCCGAAGTCGACTTTGCCTTTCATCCTTTGATGAATTAAGTACCAGTTGCGTACTGGGGTCGATCTAATCGACTGCCCCCCCCCCACTTCCCAAAAATTTCGGACCCTGTGCCTAGAGTAGAAAATAATATTAACGACATTAATCGAATTTATATTAGTGGTACTCACAACATTTGTCGGAGACTCCCTACTCCTGGCGGATGACAGTTTGCACCACTCAGGCGTCAACTCTCCGACCGATGATTCTATTTGGGTTGTCGTTTGTGGTAAGTGTTTTATGCGGTCGGAGTACAAATTTTAGGTCAACCTCTTTTAG
>NC_069004.1:29939236-29940885 GCF_001194135.2 Octopus bimaculoides
ATTCCCGAGAACTACGTTAAGGGTACACGTGTCTGTGGAATGCTCAGCCACTTGCACGTTAATTTCACGAGCAGGCTGTTCCGTTGATCGGATCAACTGGTACCCTCGTCGTCGTAACTGACGGAGTGCCAACAACAACAAACTGGTGAGGGCATTTCGAGGTCGGAGTGCAAATCCTACCTCAGTCCCTTTTAGTCGCCTTTTACGAGGCGCAGAGGGAACGTTGTGTCTATTTTTTTTTTTTTTTTTTTTTTATATTTTGGCATATCACAGTCCCCCACACAGCAGAACAGCAATAACGGAATTAACAAAATTAATAAAAAAAAAAACAAGAAAAAAAATTTTAACGAGATTACTGATGTTTACAATATTTTCAACATTGAGAACATTAACATCGCAAAACACTTTTATCAATATGAGCATCATTAATGATAAGAACACTAACAAAATTATCAAGATAAATAGCATTAGCAATATAAATCACATTAAGGCAATAGCAACATTAACAACTTTGACGATATTAACAACATCAAGAACTTGATCAACATTAACAACACAACGAAATTAGCGACGTTAACATTATCAATATTAGCAACATTATGATTGGAAGACCTACATTTACAATATTAACAGGAATTGGAACATTAACGACCTATGAGAGCATTAACGATAAAAACCCTAACATTAACAGCACTAACGGTATTGATGGCATTTTCCACATTAAGAACATTGACCGCATTATTAACATTGTGGACATTATCGACAATAACAAAAACAACATCAACATAAACATTGACAATACTAGCAACAAATAAGGCGGCGAGCTGGCAGAAACGTTAGCGCGCCGGGCGAAATGCTTAGCGGTATTTCATCTGCCGCTACGTTCTGAGTTCAAATTCCGCCGAGGTCGACTTTGCCTTTCATCCTTTCGGGGTCGATAAATTAAGTACCAGTTGGGAACTGGGGTCGATCTAATCGACTGTCCCTCTCCTAAAAAATTTCGGGCCTTGTGCCTAGAGTAGAAAATAATATTAACAACAAATGCATATTTATATACGTGTATGTTTGTTTGTCTGTGTGTGTGTTCATCTCTTTTTTTTTTAATTAAGAGTAAATTTTGACTGGACCTCCTACTTGGTAGCAGGGCTGTGAAGGAAAGTATCTTCTTATAACCATCATCCTTAAGAAGGTTTTGCAGACTTTTATACTCCCAGATATCATGGGCATTTGTTCTCTAACATATCTACTCCATGGGTTACCTGTATTTCATACCTGGAATCTGTGAGAACTGGGATGCCCGTCGACAGGCCGCTTACATCAAAGTGTCAAACGCTTACGGTACGCAAATTTGTGGCTCCATTTCTCTGTAGCTACTAGATTTGTTGAGTAAATCAACAAGCAGACTGCTTGTTTGTGTAGGATTGGTCAAACTGATATAATCACCTGATGAGAATGCAATAAGTTTCGAAAATCGATTATGGCGGCGCATCCTTTTCTTCAATCTAATGGAGAAACTGTTAAAATTTACCGTTTATAAATTTGATACATAGGTTAGACACGCGCGCGCACACACACACACACATACGTGTGTGTGTATATAAACATATATATATATATATATATATATATATATATATATATACACACAT
>NC_069004.1:29940895-29941572 GCF_001194135.2 Octopus bimaculoides
CATATATATATATATATATATATATATATATATATATATACACACATACATATACACACACACACATATATATATATATATATACACATGTATATATATAAACATACATATACATACACATATATGCAGTAAATGTATAGAATGTTTGTTGTAAATATTTTAGCATCGAAAATGTATGTGTGCATGTATATATATTTATATATATGTGTGTGTGTATGTGTGTGTATGTGTGTGTTAAAGTTCGTAAAAGACTTCATTAAAATGTCGCGTATATAAAAGTGAAAGTAAAAGTAGAAACCAATCTGGAATTGGTATATGGGGGATGTGTAGGGTGCAGAGCGGAGAAATGGCGGTGTACAAGTAAACATGAAAATTATTGATAACGGAAGCTTTGTGAAAAAATAAAATATAAATATAAAAATTAATGGAGGAAAGCAAACTGAGAATAAAATGGAGAGGCGAATGACGGTGGAGCCTATATTGAAAGATGTTGGCGGCGATGGCGATTGTGGTGGTGGTGGTCGTCGTCGTCGTCGTCGTCGTCGTGGTAGTGCTGGTGATACTGCGGTACTGGTTGTGGTGCACTGGTGGTGGTGGTGGTGATGGTGGTGGTAGTGGTGGTGGTGGTGGTGCTGCTGCTGGAGGTAGTGGACGTGGTGCTGGAGGTAGTGGACGTG
>NC_069004.1:29946546-29947629 GCF_001194135.2 Octopus bimaculoides
TTATACATAGATACATGTATACATACACATACATACATACACATCGCACACATACATAGGTACGCTTACATACCCAGACAAATATACCTACAAACGTACCCGTACATACACATACATACATATATAGAATAGAAGCATACATACATATAGATGGATATATGCAAGCGTGCTCATATATACACATATATATATATGTACATACATACATACATACATACATAAAGTTGAAACTTACTTGCAAATGGACGCGTGCGTTCGATGATATAATAATACAAATGATATATAAGCATATACATACATATATGTACACACCTACATCTACATACATACATACATACATATGGGCACACACACACATACACAGACGTTTTGATAGAAAATGTCGACTTTACCATTCCGGTGTGCCAGTGTGGAAGATATCAACATCTGTTCGAAAATGTCGCCAAGATACTACCTACCCACGAGACATAACATTGTCGCTAAAACTATTTGCAATGTTATCTGCAGGAAGGATTGTCCTGGCCATATCACAAACACACAAGAACCAGGATGCATCCACACCTTAAGAAAATATAAAAAAATACCAATGGAACATTACATTAAAAAACTTCAACCTGGTGTTAACACAATAAGCCACGTCTGTCCTTGTTTGTCCCCTCTATGTTTAGCCCCTTGTGGGCAATAAAGAAATTAAAAAAACTTCAACCTGGTGTTAACACAATAAGCCAGATATGTTTCTAATGGACCAGGAGCAAAAACCACGCGGTGTTGTAGGGGTCAGCTGCCCACCGCATGAAAATGTTTTGTGTAGAATTATGGAAAGTAATTAGGGAACCAATGAGAAAGTCATAATTTTCTTATCCAAGACTATACGGGGTGATTCAAAAGTCTCCATACATAGAAAACATTTATTTATTTTTTTTTATAAGAAACAGTTTATAAGATCCCCTAGATCCCCTGATCTGACCCCTATGGGATGCGACTTATGCACAGAGCAAAGATAAAACTAAAAGGTGGGAAAAAGATATATGCAAAAAACAAAAGACGAAAACAAGTGTATTAGTTTAACACTCGGGAAGAATG
>NC_069004.1:29948946-29950490 GCF_001194135.2 Octopus bimaculoides
TGTGTCTGGAAATATATACAGCTGAAAGCAGTTGGTCGGTGATACAAAAACGCAAAAATGTACGCGCGTGCGCGCACACACACACATACACACACACACACACAC
The DNA here is from genome assembly GCF_001194135.2 of Octopus bimaculoides. Lineage (NCBI taxonomy): Eukaryota > Metazoa > Mollusca > Cephalopoda > Octopoda > Octopodidae > Octopus > Octopus bimaculoides. The sequence continues at coordinate 29,949,052 of NC_069004.1, forward strand.
ACACACATAGATTCGATATCTTGGCTCTCCTCCGCTTTGCTGAAATCAGTCCTCGCTCTCAAATATTTCTCTTTTTCCAGGGTATTCCACTTGCAAATAACTGGAGTAGCCATTGGCAACAGAATGGATCCTAACTGCACCAACTTTTTATTGGTTATTTTCAAACCTTGATCTTCGTCGATTTAACTAGATCCACCTCCACCCCAGGGATGTAAACTCTATCTTTCTGTCTTTGTTTTTTGGGGTGTTCTTTTGTTTTATTGTTCTTTCTTCTTTCTTTCCTTCTTACTTTTCCCCATCTTTACTTCTTCATGACCTCAGCATATGACAAAATGTAGTGGCGCCACCTTGATACAGGGAGTGTTTCAGGACATTCTAAATCAGGCGGAGCCCATCTCTCTCTAGTTTTGAACATAGTTGTTTTCTCCAAATGAGAGACAGACAGCTAGAAACAGAGGCTGACAGGCACACAGAGAGAGAGACAGGCAGACACAGACAGAGAAATAGGGAGACAGACAAATTGAAAGACAAACAGATGGAGAGGAATCGATCCCAGGTCATCTGGTCTAAAAATATGTTCTTCATCAAATGCCAACTCTGTACTTTGGTTTATTATATAGAGAGAAATAAGTCGGAGGCCTGCGAATTGTTAAGCCATTGTGTTACCGTATTTCTGTCGAAATACCCTACCTTTGATTCAATTAATTTTCAAAATAATGAAAAACTTAGTAAAATAATTTTCTCTTTTCTTTCTTTTTTTTTTTTTGCCATTATTAAGTTTATGTATAAGGCGGCGAGCTGGCAGAACCATTAGCATGCTGGGCAAAATGTTTAGCGGCATTTCGTACGTCTTTACGTTCTGAATTCAAATTCCGCTGAGGTCGATCTTGCCTCTCGTCCTTTCGGGGTCGATGAAATAAGTACCAGTTACGCACTGGGGACGATGTAATCGACTTATCACATCTCCCGAAACTGCTGGCCTAGTGCCAAAATTTAAAATCATCATCATCATCATTAATATTATTATTATCATTCGTATTATGAAGATGAGCTGGCAGAATTGTATCCACACCAGGCAAAATGCTTTATGGCATTTCGTCCGTCATTAGGTTCCGAGTTCAAATTCTGCCGAGGTCAACTTTGCCTTTCATCCTTTCGGGGGAGGTCGATAAAATGAGTACCAGTTGAACACTGGGGTCGATGTAATCAACTCATTCCCATTCCCTGAAACTGCTTGGCCATGCGGCAAAATTTGAAATCCTTATTAATTTGTTGTTTGGAACATAAATTAACATGGAATTTTAATGGAAGATTTTAATTTAGATTGCTTTAAAACAAAAAGTTTGTATCAGAGAAACAGAAGTATTTTCAGGTGGATTTGTATCAAAAGGGTAAACACACATCATTTATCTCCCCTTTCCATTACATGCCCTTATCAT
>NC_069004.1:29951437-29957541 GCF_001194135.2 Octopus bimaculoides
CTTCTTATATATGTGTGTGTGTGTGTGTGTGTGTGTGTGTGTATGTGTGTGTGTATGTGTGTGTGTGTAGATAGATAGATAGATACATACATACATACATACATACACACATATATATATATACATATATATATATATATATATATATATATATATGGGAGAATATACAAAAAATAACAACAGACGAGGACAGGTGGTGTAAATAACAAAAGTAATTATTAGTATGACGCTCGGGAATACGGAAAGTCTTTGACGTTTCGAGCTACGCTCTTCAACAGAAAGAATACGGAGACAAGGAGAAAAACACGGAGAAAAAAAATTGAATAGTGTTCAGTCAACGGTCAAAGTCACACAAGCATATACACAGACATAAACACAGACACACACACACATAGATATATACATATTTATATGTTAGCCCTAGGTCTTATAAGGCCAGTTACCGGTCTCCGTGGCAGTTAAGTGACCGAGATCACCAGAACGTTCTTCCCTGAACAGGACAGCGGTCTGATGCAGAGTAAATAACCGAGTTTCATTCCTTTAATCACCTAACATACCCTCCCTCCCTACAGACACACCCAACTACTCAGCTCACAGCGTTCCTTCCACGCCCACCCTTCTCGTCCATGCCTAAGTATATGATGCTTCGTTCAAAACGCCCATACATTGCTGCGCCTTATTCACGCCTACAATTTATACATTAGAGCTTTCTCGTTATGACGATCACATATACATAAAGATATACACTCTCATACACACACGTACATACACATACACTTTCTCACACATACACACACACACACACACACACGTATACACACACACACAAATACGTATACACACACACACACACACGCAAATACGTATACACACACACATATATATACATATATTTTCAAACTCTTCACGAGACTATTTACACATCCACGATCTCTCTCACACATACACATACACACATGTACACGTGCGTTCTCACACACGCCTATACATGCACATACATTATCCCCCACCCACGATATCTCTTTGTCCCTCTCTCTCTCTCTCTCTCTCTCTCTTTCTTTCTTTCTTTCTCTCTCTCTTTCTCTCTCTCTCTCTTCCTCACACACATATACCTGCACGCGTACACATACACATACACATACATTCTTATACACTTCTATACTGAACACACACGCAATCTAAACACACGCACTCACATACACACACACACACACACACACACACACACACACACTTCTCTAAACAAATACACACCTGTATTCTCTCTCACACACATTCACCCTCACACTTCACTTCCACTAGTGCACATCCGCAATTTCACACCCGCACAACACATACATACATACATACATACACACATACATACTCGCACACACTTCATAATACTATAACACAGACGCAATCTTTCTCTTCCTCCCCCTTTCCCTCTCTTTCTCTCTCACACACACACACACACACACACACACACACACACACACAATCTCACACACTTCAATATATTTCACCCACGCAAGCTTCCTTCGGGGATTCTCACTGACTCTCCTCACTTCCTGTCCGCCATTGTTCAACAGGTTTTGTCTTTGATAATTGCACATTGCTGTTTTCCTTCTTAATCTCTTTTTCATTGTTATCATCATCATCATCATTATTATTATTATTATTATTATTATTATTGCCTTTCTTCTCTTCACATCTATCTTGACAAAGGAACAACTCCCTCACACAACCATTTCACTTCCTTTCACTCACAGCGTAGTATGTTGACTTTGTAAGCTTCTCCGATGTCTTTTTTTTATTATTTCTTTTTAATATTGATATGTGTGTGTGTGTTTTATCTTATTTGTGCTGGTGACTCAAGAACGGAATTGTTAGCGCCTTGTAGGCATGGCACTAAGTATCTCTTAGACAAATACCAGCCTCCTTGAATTTCGTCCGGCTTCGGAAAAAAAAACATTTGTTTCGAGATGTTTAATTAATATACGTCTAATTAATATATGCGCATTTATATATGCGTGTATGTATGTGTACGTTAGCATGTGTGTGTGTGAGCACGCGCGTGCGTTTTCGTGCGTGTATGTGTTTGTATATGTGTATGTATGTATATGTGCATATAATATATGTGTATGCGTGCGCGAGTGAATGTATGCATATGTATGAACACACACGCACACATACACACGCACTCATATACATATGTTTATATATATATATATATATATATACATGTGTATGTGCGTGCTCTTGTGTGCGTGTATGCGTATGTATATATATGCATAATGGGTATATATATATATATATATATATATATATATATGTATGTATGTATGTATGTATGTATATATTGATATATGTGTATACGTGTACATGTGTCGGCAAATGCATATATACAGGCGCATGCAAAACGCACGCGCGTACATACACGCACAAATGCACACACACACATCTTTTGTTTTAAAACGATGACAGTAAAATATTATGTTGTATCTCGGGATGTATCTTATTACGCCAATAATAAACACACGCACTGGTTTGAATTTCACTTCCTTGTTATTTGTCAATTTGGTTAATAGATCAATATTACTGAAGCAACCAGCACGATTTCACGAGGAAAATTATTATGAATATCTCGTTTGTATGAAATTTAAGGTGTTTAGAATATTTCAAGAGAGTCAGAAATTAAATGAAAAACGTTAGTTTGAAGCAGCCATTTTTGAAGGTTACCTGCAGGGCTTTGTTCTTTTTCCTTTTAAAGAGAACATACAGATAAGCATTTTCTTCATAACATTCAAATAATATTTCGAAAATATATTCAAAAAGTAAATCTTTCAAAAGATATACGTATATATGTATTGTTTGCTTATACATATCTATATATGAACACAAACACACACATACGCATACATACATACATACATTCATGCTTCCATGCATATATAATTTATTTAAGGTAAGGAACGTAGCAGAGTACAAAATAGAGCTCGTTCATCCTGAGAATGATCAAATAGCCGGTAGTATTACGGTATCCTTCCTAGTTTAGGTTTAGGCATTCTTCGCGTGTGAAAATAACATAAGTGATTATTAAATAACAGTCTAACCGTACTCCTCCTTGTTGACTGTTATCTTATTCAATTTTACACACATACATACATTCATGTATGTATGTATATATGAATGTATGTATGTATACACACACAGGCACACAACGTATTTGATGGCATACAAGATGCAGTTTTTAAAACAAAAATGTGTTATAAAAATGATCCTGAGTTCGATATGCGAATTTGCTTTAAATATTGGTTTCAAATTTTGGCACAAAGGTCAGCAATTGCAAGTGGGGCAGTAAGTTGAACTTACTTCATCGTCCCCGAAGAGATGAAAATCAAAAGCGAACATCAGCGAAATTCGAACTCAGAACAAAGACAGACGAAACGTTACTACGAATTTCGCCCGGCCCGCTAGCGATTCTACCATATCATCGTCTTAATTTGCTTTAAACATTAGCATGCTTTAATACTCTGAAAGCTATTCTTTCTGACTCTGTGCTGCTGCACCTAGTGTGCATTAAATGTACCTGTTTACTATAAACGTAAACAAACAAACGAAGTTTGCTTTGAGAAGCGTTGAGCTGTCTTAGAAAGTTACAGAAGTGATTTAAAATTCTCAATCGCAGAATAATGCTAATAATATAGCCTGAACAGGATAAGCTACCCCTATTTTGCAGAAAAAAGTGTAGGTGCGTAACTATGCACCTACACTTTTTTCTGCAAAATAGGGGTAGTTTATCCTGTTCAGGCTATATTATTAGCAATGCCTGTGTATGTTTTTCTTTTTGCTATCAAATACGGAATATACTTTTTTTTCTCCTTCAAGCTAGGACACTGCGATGGTAAATTATCTACTAACTCGCACTCCACTGAGAGAGGATCGTTAGGAGGTTAGACACGAGCTGTTAAATATTGTTTAAATTAAAATTATCTTTTTCTTGTTTCATTCATCAGACTGCGGCCATGCTGGGGCACTGCCTCGAAGAACTTTTAGTCGAGTGAATCGGCCCCAGGACTTAATATTTTTTAAAACCTGGTACTTGTTTTGTCGAACCGCTAAGTTTCGTAAACTAAACACATCAACACCGGTTGCCAAGCGGTGGTGGTTGGCAAACACTGACACAATCATACATACACATACACACACATATACATACATATTTATATATGACGGGCTTCTTTCAGTTTCCGTCTGCCAAATCCACTCACAAAGCTTTGGTCGACCCGAGGCTATAGTAGAATACACTAGCTCAAGGAGCCTCGCAGTTCACAGTTGAGGAATACATACATACATACACACACACACACACATATATATATATATACATATATATATATATATACACGACGGGTTTCTTTCAGTTTCCGTCTACCAAATCTACTCACGAGACTTTGGTCGGCCCGTGGCTTTAGTAGAAGACACTCGCCCAAGGTTCCACACAGTGAAACTGAACCCGTAACCCTGTGATCGGGGAGCAAACTTCTTACCACACAGCCACACCTATGCCTATATTATTTACTGTTAGGTGTAACTAGAAATTGTTTCCGCTTCCGTTTTCATGGAGTGTTACCAGTGAATCACCAAAATGTGTGCCTTGAAGGCCTGGGAGCGAAAAAGTAATTAATTATAGTGAGAGGAAGTAAATTTAAGTACCCACACGTAATTATGTCCGGATTTAAAGAGGCACCGGATTATCAGTTGCCGGAAAATCAGTAGTAAGTGCACCCGTATATAAAAACTAGTTCTTCTACTACTACTACTACTACTACTACTGCTACTACTACCACCACCACCACTACTACTACTACTGCTGCTGCTACAACTACTACTACTACTACCACTACTACTACTACTGCTACTATTACTACCACTACTACTACTACTATTACTACTACTAGTACTGCTACTACTACTAGTACTGCTACTACTACTACTACTACTACTAGTACTGCTACTACTACTACTACTACTACTACTACTACCACCACCACCACCACTGCTGCTGCTGTTTGACTACTACTACTGCTACTACTACTACTACTACACCAACCACCTACACTACCATCATTACTATTACTATCACCACCACCACCACCACCACAACTACTACTACTACTACTACCAACAAAACCATTACCACCACCACTACCACCACCATTACTACTATAATGACAAAAGAATAGCAGGAGTAGTAACAACAACAACAACAACAACGACAAGAACATGAACAACATCAAAAAGTGTAACAACAACAACAACGGCGACGACGATGACAACAGCAGCAGCAGCTGCAGCAGCAATAACAACAACAACGCTAATACCAGGAGCAGCAATAACAACAGCAGCAACAACGACAACAGCAGCAGCAGCACCGAAAACAACAGCAATAACTACAAGAACAACCACATCAACAACAACAAATAGATTTCGGCCAGAACTTCCGACCATGGGCCCTCCGTTGTTCGATCAACTAAAATACGGGGTCCATTGAATTAATATTCAATGGACTGAGTGCACCACAGACACAAAGATTCACACGGAAATCAGGGTGATACAATGCGTGACATGGCTGCATCTTTCAAATTACAGATGCAATCCACGTCACAGGTTTCCAAACACTTTGGGATATCAGTCGATCCTAAACTATGGAAGAAAAAAAAATCATATTTGCTTAGCGCGCCACACTGCCGAATCGAAACCGCGATGGCATCAATGCGAAAGCGGACTTCATACCCATTCGGCCATACTACAAAATAGGTAACAACACTAATAATAACAAAAGCATCGATATCATCAAAGTGTAGCAACAGATACTAAAATACACTGTCTAGAACTGCACCTGTTCACTCTACTTAGCTTCTGCTCTCTGTTGAGGCAAACACGCAGTCAAGATCATGTGATTGGAGATCTCTCCCTTTCTAACTATCGATCTATTTATCTGTCTGTCTGTCTGTCTGTCTAACTATCTATCTATACATACATGCATACATAATACCTGTATGTGTATATATATATATATATATATATATATATATATATATATATATATATATATATAT
>NC_069004.1:29960575-29961438 GCF_001194135.2 Octopus bimaculoides
GAGCGAAAACACCTAAAAGCTCCACGAGGCTCCGGCGGGGGATGGTGGCGAACCCTACTGTACTCTTTCACCACAACTTTCTCTCACTCTTACTTTCTGTTTCTGTTGTGCCTGTAATTGAAAGGGTCAGCCTTGTCGCACTGTGTCACGCTGAATATCCCCGAGAACTACGTTAAGGGTACACGTGTCTGTGGAGTGCTCAGCCACTTGCAGGTTAATTTCACGAGCAGGCTGTTCCGTTGATCGGATCACCTGGAACCCTCGACGTCGTAAGCGACGGAGTGCCAACAACATAACACAATTATTAACGACAGCTAATTATCATTCGTCCGAAGGATGTTTATATTGTGTTTCTCTAAAATATCATAAACTTGCTTAGGCATTGACTTGGTGTCCAATTTCTTGACCCAGCACTCCTAGTCATGGTTTTTCCTCAAAATCCTTTAATCTTGTTATATATTCTGGGTCTGCCACTACACAACGAAGGTACTCGGGGCATCCCTTTCACTCCTGGTACATCCACTTTTATAGCTCCGTCCCACGAGACTATTTCGTTATACACTTCTTCATTGTCTCCACTGTACAATATAACATATTTCTCCAAAGGCGAAGGTGGGGAAATTTGGGTTTATGCCAGGTAGGGCATGAAAAGGGCTGGTGTCTTTAGGGAGTGGTTGAGACAGAGTGCGTGCGTGTGGGTGGGAGCTGGGTGGGTGTGGGATGGAGATCGTCCTTTACAGCATATGCCGTTTTTTTTTTCTCTGTCCCTTTTTCCCAGCTGTTTCCCATTCATTGCCCGTCTCCTCTTCTTCGACGCTGGTACTTGTCTTTATCTGTGGTGCCGCTTCACTCTCCTTTTAAGC
>NC_069004.1:29961483-29969526 GCF_001194135.2 Octopus bimaculoides
GGGGGGGGGGGGACACTCATACATATGTAGGTGTATGTATATACGATAGCATTTCCACTTAATTTCTTATTTCTTTATTGCCCACATGAGGCTAAACGTAGAGGGGACAAACAAGGACAGACAAAGGGATTAAGACGATTATATCTACCCCAGTGCATAACTGGTACTTAATTTATAGACTCGGAAAGGATGAAAGGTAAAGTCGACCTCGGCGGAATTTGAACTCAGAACGTAACTGCAGACGAAATACCGCTAAGCATTTCGCCCCGCGTGCTAACGTTTCTTATTTCTTTATTGTCCACAAGGGGTTAAACAAGACGATTACATCGACCCCAGTGCGTAACTGGTACTTAATTTATAGACTCGGAAAGGATGAAAGGCAAAGTCGACCTCGGCGGAATTTGAACTCAGGACGTAACAGCAGACGAAATACCGCTAAGCATTTCGCCCCGCGTGATAACGTTTCTGCCAGCTCGCCGCCTTAATTTCCACTTAGTTTCTTCCAATCTAATTCACTTCCAAAACATTGATCAGCCTATGCCTCTGATTATTGTTCAAGGCATGTCCAATGTAACTGTGTGGCTGCAAAGAGAGCTTCTTAACCACACAACCTTGGCGTTTTTGTTTGAAGACACATTTGCAAAAGATGCCGATTTCGTTAGTCACGTTTGCACCCGGAGCAGTTCGTGCGCACATTGTGCTGCTGCTGTTATCAGTAGTGTAACAACACTATTATGCTGTATTTTTCTGTTAGGCTTTTGTTGTTATTATTATTATTATTATTTTGTGTGTGGCTTACTCTCATTTATTTGTGTTTTAATTAATATATTATTTTATATATATTATTATTTTGTTATTTCTTTTCATTAGTTTGGTGGGTGGGGTCGTTGTTTTGCTATGTTTACTGTAATCTTTCCAGAGCGTGGATTTAAGAAAAGGAGCCATTTTTAATTTAGGGTTTAAACGATAGAATAAAACTAAGGCATTTTCTTTTGTCTGTTATCTTTTACTGGTTTCAGTCATTAGACTGCGGCCATGCTGGGGCACTCCCTTGAAGAGTGTGTTTTTTTTTAATTTTTAGTCTAGTACTTATTTATTTTTTAAGGCTTGGTACTTATTCTATCGATTACTTTTGCTGAACCGCTATGTTACAGGGACATAAACACACCAGCATCGGTTGTCAAGCGGTGGGGTGGAGAGCAAACACAGACACAAACACACACACACACACACACATGCATATACACGACGGGCATCTTTTCAGTTTCCACATACCAAATCCACTCACAAGGCTTTGGTCGGCCCGAGGCAATAGTAGAAAACTCTTGCCCAATGTTCCACACAGTGGGACTGAACCCAGAACCATGTGATTGGGAAGCAAGCTTCTTACGACACAGCTACGCCTGTACCCGCCGCCTTCCTTTGGCCAGGAAGAGCGGACAATTTTCCTCAGTCTGGTAACAATAGCGAAAGATGTTGTATGGTGGACCAGGTTGAAAGGACTGAAGACGGACCCTTTTTCTCTTCGGCCAATCCCTCATCACCTTTTCAAGATTTCACTTCGAAAGGAAGATGAGGATGGAGAGAGAAGTGATGAGCCCACCCCACCCCTACCAGTACATTTGCTGAAAGGTGGGTGAATGTAGCGAAATTGGCCAGTGTGAGTGGACCTACTCTAATAAGGCGCCTGTAAGCAGGTGAATTTGAGGAGGAGAGGCGTACCTTTCCCGAGTACCCTCGAAGCGTCGGGTGGTTCAGGATTGGTGGGGTACCTGAGCCAATCCTGGATGGTCATTCCCCCCTATTGGGAAAATCTCGTTGTTATATTTTTCTTTGTTCTTATGTTTATTGTTATTGTATTCCTAATTGTTTACTCGTTGCTTTGTGTAAAACCCCCACTGTCCCCGTCTACTGTAGTGTCCCCTATATGTCGATCCTAGTGGGCAATAAAAGAAATAATAATAATATTAATTATTATTATAATTATTATTCAGTAGTTTTATTTTTATAACGTGCTTTCACTTCACTACCGAGCGCAGCTCTGTGTGCCTTGGGTATGTGCTGTGGTGCTCTTATGGTTACTGTATTGAAAGTGTTTTGCGTAGGATGTGTGCAGTGCCCAGTAGTGCCGTTCTTTGGGTAGAGGACTGCTGTAAAATAAGCGTATAGGATTGAAATATATTCTTCACGTGTCCATTTATGCCTTTTTGGTTTTATTTGCGGGACATGAGGAACAACGTCCGGCCCTTTATTTTGACGGTCATCATTTTCGTAGGGTACCGTTCCGTTCATTTCTGTTGTCAAATTGTTTTGCACGCGTAGTTTTTCGTACTTTTAGTGTAACAAGTTTAAAGTAAGCATTTCCCGGTTGTTATTCTTGGGTGGAATAATACCGGTATTATTTAATCTATTTGTAATTTTTTTGTACATGGTGTTGATGTACCAAGCGTGTTTACGTTTGCTGTACGAGCAATAGAGAAGATATTCAGTTAAAATACATCATTTCATTTGGAAAATAGAAATAAATTTCAATGAGTATTACTTACTCGGATGTAGTCCAAACCTTTCTCAGCTATTTTTGGCTCCATGCGATGTCTTTATTTCCAATGTTTTGGGATAAATTTCGGAGCAGTGTTTTATCGCTCTCACATGTTAAACGCCGCCGGTGTATTTTGTTAAACGTCCCCGGCGTATTTTTCCGTTAAACATTATTATTATTATTATCATTATTCAACATTCGGTAATCTCAGGTAAATTTCTACTGCATCATCTGCTACACTTCGGAGTGTGCAACATTGAGTATCCTTTCTTGTTATTAGGGTAGTGCACGCTCTTCCCAGTATTGTATTGCGCCAGTTTCCTTTGTTATGGGGTCTGGTGCAGTCTTTTGTTGTGTTAGGGTTTGTGTTGTGTGTCTGTGTGTGTTATACGTTGGGAAACGGCCTGCTGGTGGTTGTTTATTTTATTGGATATTTGCTATATAGAGTGTGTCTTGTGTTTGTGGATTGTTTTGTTCGGATTGTATTATTGAATTGATAATGTCTTGCGTAAGATGTAGGTTGTTCCTAGCACGGCTATTTTTTTCTGGCGGGGGGGGGGATACTGTGTAGTGTTGAGGGTTTAGGTGTAGCTTCTATGTTTTTTTTTTCATATACTTTTTTTTTAATCATACCGAATACTCCAATTATTACTGGCATTGTTTTGGCAGAATCGTCAGCATGCTGGACAAAAGGCTTAGAGGCATTTCGACCGCCTTTACGTTTTGAGTTCAAATTCCACCGAGGCGGACTTTCCCTTTCATTCTTTCGGATTCGATAAAATAAGTACCAGTTGAGTACTGGAGTCGATGTAATCGACTTATCCTCCTCCTCCCCCACACCACCACCACAAGTAATTGCTGACCTTGTACCAAAATTTGAAATCATTATCATTAGTAGTAGTAGTAGTACCACCACCAACACCAGTAGTAGTAACAGTAGTAGCAGCAGCAACAGTAGTAGTAGTAGTAGTAGGAGGAGGAGGACTTGCAGTTGTGATGGGAAGAAACAAGTCGATTACATCGATCCCATCGCAAAAGGAAGAGGAAGCAAAGGCAAAGTCGAAGTTGACGCTGGCAGGATTTGAACTCAGAACGTAAAGAGCCAGAAGAAATAAAAACAGGATATTTTGTCCGTCACTCTAACGATTCTGCCAAATCCCAGCCCCAACAAACTGGACAGCGCTGTGCTGAATGAATGAATGAATGAAGAAAGAAGGAAAGAAAGAAAGAAAGAAAGAAAGAAAAAAAGAAAGAAAGAAAGAAAGAAAGAAAGAAAGAAAGAAAGAAAGAAAGAAAGAAAGAATGGAAGAAAGAAAGAATGGAAGAAAGAAAGAAAGAAAAAATGGAAGAAAGAAAGAAAGAATGGAGAAAAGACAGATAGAAAGAAAAAAAAGACAGACAGACAGACAGACAGACAGACAGACAGACAGACAGACAGACAGACAGACAGACAGACAGACAGACAGACAGATAGATAGATAGATAGATAGATAGATAGATAGATAGATAGATAAAATAGATGGATGGACGGACGGATGGATGGATGGAAAAAGAAAGAGAAAGAAAGAAAGAAAGAAAGAAAGAAAGAAAGAAAGAAAGAAGAAAGGAAAGAAAGAAAGAAAGAAAGAAAAGAAGAAATGCAGAAAGATGGGCGGGATGGTCATTGGTGATTGTTAAATGACGTTTAATGAAGCCATTCAGTAAATGTCTGTCTATTTGTCTAATCAATATAGAAAGATTATTGTTAGTCCAGTCTGTAAAGAGGGCAGCGAATTATGGAAGGCAGTGACGGTGGTGGTGGTGGTGGTGGTGGTGGTGGTGCTGGTCTTTATACCTAATGAGAGAAAAAGGAGAGAGAATTTGAGATAGGAGGAGAGAGAGAGAGAGAGAGAGGACCAAGGAAAGGAGAGAAAGTGAGGGAGAGGAAAAGAGAGAGAAAGCGAAAGATAGGGAGAGAGAAAAGATAAAGTCGGAGAGAAAGAGAGAGAGAGAAGGGAACGAGAGATAGACAGAGAAAATGAACGATCCTTCGCAAAGGGCAAGGGAAAGAGGGAGCAGGGGGAAAGAGGGAGCAGGGGGAAAGAGGGAGGAAGAGAAAGGGAATGAAAGTGAGCGAGAGACAATGAAGGAGAGAATGCGAGAGAGAAGGAGAAAAAGAAAGGGCTAAACAGAGAGAGAGAGAGAGTTAGAGAGCGAGAATGAGAGGGTTAGAGAGAATGAGAAAGAACGAAACAGAAAGAGAGAGAGAGAGGGGGGGGAGAAAGAAAGAAAGAAAGAAAGAAAGAAAGAAAGAAAGGAGTGTGAGTTAAAGACACAGAGAGAGAGAGAGAGAGAGAGAGAGAGAGAGAGAAAATGAGAGAGAAAGAGACTGAGAGGCTGGGAGAAAGAAGGAAACAAACAAACTGAGAGAGCAAGAAAGAAAGAAAGAAAGAAAGAAAGAAAGAAAGAAAGTATGAAAGAAAGAAAGTATGAAAGAAAGAGAGAAAGAAAGGAGTGTGGGCTAAAGACACAGAGAGAGAGAGAGAGAGAGAGAGAAAATGAGAGAGACTGCGATAGAAAGAGAGAGAAAGAGACTGAGAGGCTGGGAGAAAGAAAGAAAGAAAGTATGAAAGAAAGAGAGAAAGAAAGAAAAAAGAAAGAAAGAAAGAAAGAAAAGAGTATGGGTTTAAGACACAAACAGAGAGAGCAAAAGTGAGAGAGAACGTGACAGAAAAAGAGAGAGAGAATGAAGGAGAAAGAATGCGCCAGAAAGAAAGAAAAAGAGAGAGAAAGATGGAGCGAGAGAAGTGATGAGGGAGTTGATTGTTACAGTCCAAAGATGTCGTCTGCCTCCTTCATAGTCAGACTGTTGTTGATCGTCAGGCAAGACATTCTGTTTGATGTCGGCCCTCAACTTTTTTTTTTGTTTGTAGTCTTTTATATTCTTCTATTGATACCGACTTATTGTTGCTATAGTAACCGTGTCTAAATACCATTCTTAAAAACAAAAACAAAAATATATATTTTAGTGAATTTTGTTATTCTTTTATCTTTTGGATTTGTTTGTGTATTGTTTTTTGGTTTTAGATGTGTGTGTGTGTGTGTGTGTGCGTGTATTTGTGTTTATGTGCGTGCGTGTGGATGTGTGTGTGCGTGTGGATGTGTGTGTGCGTGTGTATATTTGTCTGTGTGCGTTGTTGTGTGTGTGTGTGTCTGTGTGTGTGTGTGTGTGTGTGTGTCTGCGTATATATATGTGTGTGTAACTGTGCATGTGTATATATCTGCATTTATGTGTGCGTGTAATATGTCCATCTGCGCGTGTATGTACAGTAATATGCGTGCATGAGTGGAGATGTGTGTGAATGCATAAATATATATATAAGTGAATGCACATATATGTATGTGAGTGTGTCTGTATGCTTTTTATATCTACTTGTACGATTGTGTATGTTTATGCATGAGTGCGTGCACTGTGTTTGTGTGTATGTGAATGTATATAAGTACGCATGTGCGTATGTAGATAAGTGAAGGTGCGTACGTGTTTGTGTGTGTGAATTTGTGTAGATGTGCATGGTTTGTGGAGATATGTGTCTATATATATATATATATATATATATATATATATATATATATGCAGACACATTTATCCACATTTATCAAATGTGTCTGTATATACATGTTTCTGAGTATGTGTGTGTCTGTGTGTTGTGTATTTATGTATTTCATTAGGTGCACGATGTGTCAGTCCCAAATGTGCCACTAAATCTGCAATGTGCCCTCTTAATTTCATAATGTTCCACTCAATCCCACAAAATTCCACTCAGTACCACTTATTCCCACAATGCGCTACTCACTCCTATAAAGTTCCATTCAGTCTCACTAAGTTCCACTCAGTCCCAAAATGTTCCACTCGGTAACACAGTCTTCCACTCAGTCGCAGAAAATTCCACTCAATCTCGGAAAGTTCCACTCACTTCCACAATGTTCTACTTCAACCCCATAATATTCTACTCAGACCCACAATATTCCACTCGATCTCACAATGTTCCACTCAATCCACTAAGTCTCACTTAACTCCTTAATATCCTACTAAATGTCCACTTAACACCACCAGATGTCACTGAGTTTCACAAAGTCCCGCTTAAGTCGTCGATATCCCGCTAAGCTCTTCTCTGCATACAACAACCAAATGAGATCAGAATTACAGATGATTGCCGACATTGTAAATAATAACCGTAAATAAACAGACTTATCAATGATGGCACAGGATTAGGCGGTCTGATTATATTAGAATATCGCTTAGATTACTGGATCGTATTTGTCAACATTATCAGAAATGCCTGACGGATATATGAGCATCTGACCTGGATTAATATGCGTATATGACAGCCTTGATATAATTATTGCTTGTATGTATGGAAGCATTGACTGACAGAAAGAATTATTATGTGCGTATAAATAAAAAAGGTAAAGACCCATTTAGGTCTTGGAAAGTTCCCCTCCGAGGCACAAGTCCGGACAAGGTTGTTTTATGGAAGACCAGCAGTCGTCCACGCATACTAGTCTCCCGTCTCCATGCCACCGATGTTATCCAAGGGAAAGGCAAAGGGGCCGATACAGCTTGGCACCAGAGACATCGCAACTCATTTCTATAACTGAGTGATCCGGGAATCGAACTCACTACCTTTGGATTGTGAGCCCGATGCTCTAACCATTGAGCTATGCACCTTCATGTGTGCATTATGGCAGTTTTAAAAGGCCGCGTGCCAGTAGAATCGTTGACACATCGGGAAAATGGTTAGTCCACGTCACTCCGTATGGATGTTAGTCCTGAGTTTAATCCCTTCGAGGTCAACTTTGGCTTTCGACCCTTTGGGGGGGGGGGTGATAAATAAAGTACCAGTCAAGTACCAGCAGGGCCGGATTAAGGCCCGTAGAAGACCTAAGCACTTAAAAGATTTTGGTTCCCCCACATGTATATAATTCAGATACAATAATAAACCATAAAATTAATTTTCGTTTTTTCAAAATTGAAGGTGGTGAGCTAGCAGAAACGTTAGCACGCCGGGCGAAATGTTTAGCGGTATTTCGTCTACCGTTACGTTATGAGTTCAAATTCCGCCGAGGTCGACTTTGCCTATCATTCTTTTGGGGTCGATTAAATAAGTACCAGTTACGCACTGGCGTCGATCTAATCGACTGGTTCCCTCCCCATAAATTTCGGGGCTTGTGCCTAGAGTAGAAAAAAATTTAACAAAACTAATAGTAAGATAATGTTTATTTTTGTATTCTTCCACTTTATTTATATTTGAAAAGTTTTCTCCTCCCTTATTTTTATTGCAGTCTTTGATCAGATCCTCACAATGACACCATGAACACTTCGAGATTATATTTCCCATCATATAAACCGCTTCGAGATTATATTTCCCATCATATAAACCGCTTCGAGATTATATTTCCCATCATATAAACCGCTTCGAGATTATATTTCCCATCATATAAACCGCTTCGAGATTATATTTCCC
>NC_069004.1:29969581-29969950 GCF_001194135.2 Octopus bimaculoides
ACTTCGAGATTATATTTCCCATCATATAAACCGCTTCGAGATTATATTTCCCATCATATAAACCGCTTCGAGATTATATTTCCCATCATATAAACCGCTTCGAGATTATATATCCGATCATATAAACCACTTCGAATATTGTTTTAGCAAGCTTACCATTTCTGTGGGGTTCCCCCCCCCCACCATCACCACCACCACCACCACCACTTTTTTGGGTGCTCCAAACACTTGTTTAATTTGCTTAATGACTAATTCAGTGCTGAGTAATGAGGTTTCTTCCCTTCAAAATTGTTAACTTTGAACTTGGCAACGGGCCGGCATCCGTTCAAACCGGATAACTGGCTCTACGAGACCCCAGGCTCAAGAATT
>NC_069004.1:29970613-29972229 GCF_001194135.2 Octopus bimaculoides
CCTCAAGCCCCCTAAACTTCAAAAATAGAGGACTTTTGTGAATTTTTTTACAATAGCAGAGTTTAGGGGGGTTCGAGGGAGTAAATGCCCTTGACTGATCTAAGCAAAAATTTAGCATTTTTTTAGTAATAATATATGGCAAGGTTTTAGGCCTCAGGCATTTTCAATTTCTACAATCTTTTTTTTAATTTTCACTCCACCCTACTGGGTACTCCGTCGATAATGACGACGACGTGTTCCAGTTGAGTCGACCAACGGAACAGTTGGCTCGTGACATTAACGTGTAAATCGCTTAGCATTCCACAGACATGCGTGCCCTTAATTTAGGTTTCAGGGACTTTCAGTGTGACACAGAATACGACAAGGCTGGCCCATTGACTGACAGAATCGTTAAACCATCGAACAAGAAAGCGTTGCAGTGATTATTCTGTATTTTGACTCTTTGCGTTGTGAGTTCAGATCCCGCTGAAGTCATCGTTGCTTTTCATTCCGGGAGTCGATCATTAAAGTCCCAGTTAAAGGTGGTGATCTGACAAATTCGTCAGTGAGTCGAACAAAACGCATTTGCGGTTTCTATTCTGTCTCATTGCATTGTAGGTTCAAATCCCAGCGAGGTCAACTTTGTCGTTTATTCTTCTGGCGTTCCATTCAAGGGGATTGTTGTGACTTTAGTCACTTGTATCCATGGCAACCGGTTAACTGGCCCTATCAGTCCGAAGACTCGAGTCAGTACTTACTATAGTACCGATGCAACAGATTTATGATCGTAGACGTTCCAACCGTAACAATCTCGTCTCTTTATTCAGACACTGTATATCTAGGACTACATCATCTAGTGTGCCATTCATTGTTATTGATGTTGTTCTTTAATTCCACCTCAGACCTGACATTTGAGTAAAATAAAAATACAAAGACGTTCCACCCATGACCAGAGCTTTCCTTGTTGGTTCATAATAAAACATTCATATTCAACGGCTTTATCTAAAACATCATTTATCCAACATGTTCTTTGCTTTTTTGAAGACAATACGGCGTTGAGAGAGAGATTAGGCTGCTATTTTTAGCAAGTCGATCGACCACACAAATGTTTCCTCGCTGGTTCATGACAGAACACTTATTTACCGGAAGTTTGAAAGTTCTGCCACGGAAGACAAGGATAGATTTACAAGTATCTTTTGATAGGGTTTACCGAACGTGTCATAGCCTTTCCTAAAGTTATGAACGAAGAAGACATGTCAAAATGTCAGTTTAGCAGAATACCAGATTATCAGAATTTACAGAATGTCGTCGATTCTCCACTTGTATGAAGTAGCATGATAGGCTTCGCAGCATGTTAATTATTCTTGTTATAGTTATATACGTTGGAGGGATGATAGAATATATATATTAGCATGGCGAAGTGTGATGGCTATAGGGCCATTCTCAGAAAGAGCAACCCTTTAGCATTCATTCATATTATTCTGTCAAACGTAACGCTTATTTATTACCTCCGCCTTCGCTCAGGCGAAGTTAATGGTTTCAGTCGCGTTTGTTTGTTTGTCTGTCTGTGGACAAGATATCTCAGGAACCGCTGGATGGATTCGGACGAAACTTTCAGGGATGTTTGGCCTCGTGAC
>NC_069004.1:29972329-29976034 GCF_001194135.2 Octopus bimaculoides
GTGTCTGTCTGTCTGTCTTTGTCCCACCCTCATCACCATTGCTTGACAACCGATGTTGGTGTGTTTATGTCTCCGTACACTAGCGGTTCATCAAAAGGAACCGACAGAATAAGTACTAAGATTACAAAGAATAAGTCCTGAGTTCGATTTCTTCGACTAAAACCCTTTAAGACGGTGCTCCAGCATGGCCGCAGTCAAATGACTGAAACGTGTAAAAGAATAAAAGAGTAAAAGTACACGTGTGTGAGTAGATAGATAGATAGATAGATGTACATACAAGAACTTTTGAAATTTATGAGATCTTTAGAACCTCTTATGTATCTTGGCATGATGTTAAAGAGATCGAGAGCAGTTGAGATGAAATAGTTCTGATATACTGTTGTGATGAGACGCAAGTATAATTTCAAGATATTCAAACGAGTGAAGGCAGAAAAGAAATAAAATGGTAAGAGCGATTCTAGACCAAAAAGTCCTGGGGATCTAAGAGCATGCCCTGCAGGCCATGTCGACTTTGTTGTTAATGTGGACATTCCAGCTTCAGTTGCTGTCCACGGTTACTCCGAAGTGCGGAACAGTTTTTAATGCCACGAGGTTTTCGCCCCAGGGAAGACTGTATGATAGCTTAAGTGCTGCCTCTCTACCAAAATAGATCCATTCGAATTTATTCTCGTTTAGCAGCGTATTGTGTTTTCCCGTTACCCGATTTTTCGTCCGATGTCACTTTGTCCAACGTTATTTCGTCCGATGTCACTTTGTCCAACGTTATTTCGTCCACGTCTCTCGGTCTGACGTCTTTTTGTTCAACGACATTTTGTCCAATTTCAAATAAACTCTTTAGAAAACAAGGCGAACATCAAAATCAAATAATCATTGAGGATTTTATTGATAGGATTCAAGTAAAATACTGTGGAAAAATGTATTTTTAAAAAATAATTCTAAAAAAAGGAATAAGATATAACTAATGATTTATGACCACTAAAAATTGATACAAATTATATGCCACACTCTTCAAAAAATCAATTTTTCTTGTTGACCCATATTCAATGACCAATCTTTTGAGACGTTCAGTTATTCTTCGATATCGTGTACATGAATTTGACGGATCTCCTCGAAGAATTTGAATCATTTTACCTTCAACGAACTCCTCCTCTTTCTTCAGAGCTTTTCTAGCATTTAACGAATCTACATCAGCTGGATAAAGGTGCTCACTAGAAAAATATATAATATTCGGCTCATTGTTTTCCGTTACCGTGTGAATTCGCACCGAACATAGCCTTCTTTTCTCACGTCTCTAGTATTCTTTTTCTAGTTTTGTATTGCTTGAATGAAAATCGTAGATGTAATTACTTTCAACTACTTTTCCCTTGTTTTTGGTCGATACTATGAACTTTATCATTTCGGGATGGGTAAATTATAAATCTGTACACTAAATTTGCAGCACCCTCTATACACAGCACCGTGCTTCAGAGAGAGAAGGAAAATGAGAACGGAAAGCTGTTAACAAAGAAGGGAAAAGAACGATAATATCACTCCTATAACGAGGCTCGTTATAGTTCTGTGAATATATTATTAGAGATATTTCACCTTATTTTCTAAAGAGTTCATTTAAAATTGGACAAAATGTCGTTGAACAAAAAAAATCATCGGACAAAAAGACGCAGGACGAAAAGACGTTTGGACGAAGTGACGTTGGATGAAAAGACACAGCACCGCGTTTTCCGTCCATCGGATAACAGCGAGCAGATTTGATTAGAGATTAGTCTGATCTTCTGCCCGTTCGACGACCTTCAGAAGCTTAGAGTCATCCGCAAAAGTTCTAATGTTGCTGAGTTTGATGATGTCAAGGATGTCATTGATGTAAATAATGAAAAAGAGGGGGTCCAATACAGTACCTTGTAGGACTCCACTGATGACTCTTGCTGGGCTTGATTGAACACAAGCTATCACCACGTGTTGAGTTCTGTTCGCCAGAAAATATTCAATCCACTTTAATAGTTTCCCTTGGACTCCAGTTCTGGATCGTCTCTTTAACAGGATGTTGTTGTCAACCTTGTCAAAGGCCTTGCTGAAGTCAAGGCAGATGACATTTGCATTGGAGCTCCCTTCCAGAGTCTTGAGGATGTCATCAAAGAGATAAAGAGTTGGGTTAGGCAGTCCTTGCCATAGCGGAAACCATGCTGGTTTAAAATAATTCTATTATATTTTTATGCTTAAATATTGCTTTCAAATTTCTGGCACAAGGTCAGGAAGCTCGGGAGATGGGGGCTAGGTCGATTAAATCTCCACTCCACCCCGGCGGCATTTGAACCTAGAACGTGAAGACGGACGAAATGCCGCAAAGCATTTTGCCCGGAGTGCTAACGGTTCTGCCAGCCCGTTGCCTTCTTTTATAATTAAATATTATTGGTTTCAAGTTTTGAAATAAGGCCAGCCACTTTCTTTTCTTTTTTTGTGGTCGGGAGGTGGCTAAGTCGATTAGATTAACCCCAGGATTCACCTGGTACTTAATTTATCGACCCCGAAAGGATAAAAGGCAAAGTCGACCCCAGTGTTTCACTGATGCTTACTTTATCGACCCCGAAAGGATAAAAGGTAAAGTCGACATCAGCAGAATTTGAACCTAGAACGTGAAGACAGACGGAATGTCGCTAAGCATTTTGCCCGGAGTGCTAACGGTTCTGCCAGCCCGCTGCCTTCTTTTATAATCAAATATTATTAAGAATTATATTTTTTAAAATTGTTAAAATGTTTCGTGTATAATTGAAGTATAACCAATTTATTGCTCATAAATTTATCAGCAAAATCTTGTATGGGCCCTTAAGGGTCCTGTAGATCCTTAAGGGTCATAAGGTCCTTGGTTAAGAACCAATGGTTTAAATAATTTTTACGCCTTTTCCTTTGAAGACTGGCGAGTGACAACTCTGTGATTTATCATCCGCTCAAACACTTCACATTTTACTCCATATTTTTCATGGTTTCACTGCGCCCTCCTCACCTTCCACCTCTCTCTCTCTCTCTCTCTCTCTCTCTCTCTCTCTCTCTCTCCCTCCCTCTCACACTCTCTCACACACACACACACACACACACACTATTCCTGCAGCTGTCACATCCTGGACATGCCGTTTCGGTCAGAAGGATGGCAGAGTCGAGAGATTGGTGTCCTATAAGTACTCGCGATTGCACAGACACAGAAAATGATTAACGAGAAAGTATTGCTTGATAAAACGATTGCCAAGCAATACTCGCTCCCAAGTGACGGCTGCTGACTTCTGCTGCCGTCACAGTTATTACCGCTACCTCTGCTACTACATGCATTATTGTTGCCGTCATTCTTCTTCTTCTTCTTCTTCTGCTTCGTATTATTATTATTCTTTTTCTTTCTCTTCTTCTTCTTCTTCATCATCATCATCTATTTCTTCCTTCTGTTATTCTTCTTCCTTTTCTTCCCCTCATTCTTCTTTTTCTTCCTTTTCTTCTTCTTCTTCTTCTTCTTCTTCTTCTTCTTCTTCTTCTTCTTCTACTTCTCCTTCACCAACATCATCATCATCACCATCATCACCACCACCACTACCATCATCATTTTCATCTACTTTTTTTTCTTTCTCGTTCTACTTCCTTTTGCTATTCGCTTTCTTCTCCCCCCCCCTTATCTTTCTTTTTCTTCTCCTTCTACTTCTTCTTCTTCATCATCATCACCACCACCAC
>NC_069004.1:29976890-29977464 GCF_001194135.2 Octopus bimaculoides
TATATATATATATATATATATATATATATATATATATATATACACACACATACATACATGCATATATATATATACATACATATATATATGTGTGTATATATATATATTTGTGTGTGTGTGTATATACGTATATATACAGACACACACTTATATATACTCATGTATATATATCATTATACACGCACAAACATATATATGTACATTATATTTATACACACAGACACACACGTGTGTGCGTGTGAATGTGTGCGCGTGTGTTTGTGTGTGTGCATGTGTGCGTGTGTGTGTGTGTTTGTGTGTGTGTGTACGTGTGTGTGTGCATTTCATCATGTGGTAACCGTCTAATTGAGTTACGTTTGTTCTTTTCTTTCTCCATTTTGTTTTTCTCTCCTCGTCTATTCTTTCTGTAAAAGAGCGTATGCTCGAAACGTAAAAGATTTCTAATTTTTCCTGAACGTAAATCTAATATACTCTGTTTATCTGTTGTTTTACATCGTCTGCGTTTTTTTATTTTGTTTTTGCACTACATATATGTATGTGTGTCTGTATATATGTATGTGTATGTGTATATATA
>NC_069004.1:29977744-29980314 GCF_001194135.2 Octopus bimaculoides
TATATGCACACACATATATATTTTTGAACATACACACACACACGTACATATATATGTTCAAATATATATATATGTGTGTGTATATATATATATATATATATATATGCACCACACACATATATTTTTGAACATATGTATGTACGTGTGTGAGTGTGTAGGTGTAGGTGTGGCCGTGTAGTGAGAAGCTGGCTTCCTAATCACATGGTTTCGGGTTCAGTCCCACTGCGTGGCACCTTGGGCAAGTGTCTTCATGTATAGTCTCCGGCCGACCAAAGCCTTGTGAATGGATTTTGTGGACAGAAACTGAGAGAAGCCTGCCGTGTGTGTGTGTGTGTGTGTGTATGTATATATGTATGTATATATTTAGGGTACGATGGGTAAATTGTTGCTAGTTTATATTTTTAATTTCGCACATGCGCATTGTTTGTTTTTGATTTTGTCGACTACACAGAATAGTGTGGTCAGTTGGGTACCGTCTGTGAGAAAAACAGCACCATGACGCAATTCACTCTGCTAGAAATTTGGAAACGACATACTGTACTGCTTAGCATTCGCGCCGGAAGCTCCGATGCGAACAGATGGTGAACACACAGAACAGCCATCGGTTTGCCGTGTCCCCAAAACATGTACCGAGAGTGATAAAAATTAAATATTCAGACATCATGGTGTTTGGAGTGATCACAAGTGATGGCGACGTTATGCCACCATTCATCTTCCCACACGACCTCAGACTCAACACGGAGGCCTACATCAAGTGCCTGGTGGAGGTAACGGTGCCCTGGGTCAAGAGGGTGGCTGTTGAAAGACCCTATGTCCAGCAGCAGGACTCTGCACCCTGCCACACAAGCAGGAGAACCCAGTCAAAGCTGTCGGACAATTTCTGCTACATGAGATATCCGAATAAAATTCCTTCTTCAGATATTCTTATGCGTATATATATATATATATATATATAATGGTGTGTTGTTTGTATGCAGTATTGTTTATTTTTGGTTATATTTTTTTATTTCAAAGTATTTCAAATTCATTTTAGTTGAAAGGGGAGGTAGGAGTAGCGTAAATAAAGACGAATTCCACTTTTGCCGGTCGACTAAGTTTTGCTGGACGTAAACAAACCAACACCGGTCGTCAAGCAATGGCGGTGGGACAAACATAAAGACACACATATATGTCTACAGTTTCCGTCTATCATATTCTCTCACAAAGTATTGGTCGGTCCGGAGGCGGACGTATAGTAGAGGACACTTGCCCAAGGTCTCACGCACGTGGTAGAAAAGTGAGTTTCTTAACCATGCAGCCATTTAATGTATAGACTTGAAGAAAATCGATAGGATGCGGTCTGATCAGGTTTCTATGCTGATTGATTTTTTTTCGTTTTGGCTCGAATTGATTATATTTTTGCTCAATCAGGATAATTATCAGAAAATAATTATCGGTTCCGAATAATATAAATCGATAAATAGATTCTGAACGAATACGTTTTAGTAAATTAAAAATAGACAGCGAAGTGGCAGAAGTGTCGTGAGTTCAATTCCTATTGAAGCAAACGATGATAGATAACATGCCATGCTGCATTTTATTTTAGTTACCTTCGCCTTTGCGAAGGCGAAGGTATTGTTTTCAGTCGTGTTTGTTTGTTTGTTTGTCCGTGAACAAGATATCTCAAGAACTGCTGGATGGATTCGGATGGAACTCTCAGAGATGTTTGGCCTTGTGACTGGCACGAACTGATTAGATTTTGGGATCGATCCGGTACTGGACAATGGATTATTTTTCCATTTTTTTTTACTAAATTTTTGATAACGGTCGGGTTCATTTTTAGTATTCTCGTTTATTTCAGGTATTCTCATTTTAAAAATCATCCTCGGTTAATCGTTGAGAGGACATTGGTGTTGCCTTGGTGGAGGTTTGTGCTCTTTGAGTGCTCTTGTTTATTTTGTTATGAGACAGTTAAACGGAACCAAATCGTGTCAACATTGCAGATCCTAGAAAAGACGTCTGTCACGATTAACTATGAACGACTTTTTAGAAGGTCGCCATTTTTTTAGTGAATTTTTGACTTCGTTGTTGAGCATTTTGTTAGCGTGTGAATACATGTGAATGTATTTGTGTGGGCATGTGTATGCATCTGTATCTGCATTAATGTGTGTGTGTGTGTGTGTGTGTGTGTGTGTGTGGCAATATGTGTGCTGGGAATGGGTATGTCTGGGCTTGGTTGTGTGTATGTAACGTTGTTTGAGCATTACGGTGCTCGTTGAATTTTGTGTGGATGCATGTTGGTTTCTTACACATACATACACACATCTATATATGTGTGTATGTAGACATATATATGAGTTATTTCTTTACAACCCACAAGGGGCTACACACAGAGGGGACAAACAAGGACAGACAAACGGATTAAGTCGATTATACCGACCCCAGTGCGTAACTGGTACTTATTTAATCGACCCCCGAAAGGATGAAAGGCAAAGTCGACCTCGGCGGAATTTGAACTCAGAACGTAGCGGCAGACGAAATACCGCTAAGCATTTCGTCCGGCGTGCTAACGTTTCTGCCAGCTCGCTGCC
>NC_069004.1:29980324-29982375 GCF_001194135.2 Octopus bimaculoides
TTTCTTTACAACCCACAAGGGGCTACACACAGAGGGGACAAACAAGGACAGACAAACGGATTAAGTCGATTATACCGACCCCAGTGCGTAACTGGTACTTATTTAATCGACCCCCGAAAGGATGAAAGGCAAAGTCGACCTCGGCGGAATTTGAACTCAGAACGTAGCGGCAGACGAAATACCGCTAAGCATTTCGTCCGGCGTGCTAACGTTTCTGCCAGCTCGCTGCCTTGCGAGTCATGTACATGAGTGTGTACGTTTACATATATAGAGAGAAAGAAAGAGAGAGAGGGGAAGGAGAGAGATGAGATGTATATATATAATATAATATAAAATATGTACATATATTATATCTATATATAGATACATATATGTATGTGTATATAAAAATTTTATTTAATTACCTTCAAAATACTTCCCTTAGAAATTCACACACTTCTCATATGATGCGTTTAGAGAAGGGGGCAGTCAATTTGGGTACCACACGAGTCGGCCTAAACCCATACTATCTCCATGCTACCCCACCGACAGGGTTTAACGCCGCTATTTTGCCCCTTGCGTAGTGCCTTTAGTGAATTTCACTTTGTTTCCAACCTTAGAGTTGGGTCTTCCGTTTGTGGAAACCTCTCGCTTTCCTCTCCTACAATTCTCAGAGGCCCTTAAAAGGACCATAAGCACTGCGAGCTCGTTTCGCGGTTTCATCCCTTTCGGGGTCGATAAAACTAAGTACCAGTTGAATGCTGGGGGTCAATGTAACCGACTTACCCCTCTCTTGAAACCGCTGGCCTTGAGCCAAAATTCAAATAAGGCGGTGAGCTGGCAGAATCGTTAGCACGCCGGGCAAAATGCTTTGCGGCATTTTGTCTGTCTCTACGTTCTGAGTTCAAATTCCTCCGAGGTCGATTTTGCTTTCTATCCTTTCGGGGTCGATAAAATAAGTACCAGTTGAGCACTGGAGTCGATGCAATCGACTTACCCCCCCACCTCACTCTACCCCTTGAAATTACTGGCAAAATCGTTCGCATTTGTGGCATTTCGTCTGTCCTTACGTTCTGAGTTCAAATATCGCCGAAGTCGACTTTGCCTTTCGTCCTTTTTGATATCGTTGAAAATAAATACCAGTCACGCACTGGGGTCGATGAAACTGACTAATCCGCAAAAATTTCAGGCCTAGTGCCTATGGCTGAAAGGATTATTTCACAAGGTAGCTAATTGGCAGAATTGTTAGTAAACCGGGCGAAATAAGCACCAATTAAACACTAAGATCGATGTAATCGATCTACCCCTCCCCTGAAATTGCTGGCCTTGTGCCAAAATTTGAAATCAATATTCTTTTCTTTATGCGCTATTTAAGTGAAGACATGTGGCACCCTGGTTAGAGTATCGTATTAATGATCGTAAAATCGTGGTTTCGATTTCTGTGCGAAGCGCTGCGTTGTGTCCTTAAGACACTTTGTTCCACATTGCACTACTACAGGGGACCGGGAATCGAACTCCATGACCATACGTTCGTGCGTCCAAAATCCTAGCTACAGCGCCAACGCCTCTGCTCCCTCCTACTTTTCGTAAAATGTAATGGATAGCAACAGCAGCATCTCCCTCACAACCATAGTTACAGTATTAACGGCAGCGATGACAGTAACATTAACAACAATAACAACAGCAACAATAACAATAACGTTAACGACAATAGCAAGAATAACAACAACATGCAAACACACCCACATTCACACAAACACTCACACGCGCACAAACTCTTTACACACACATACACATACAAACACACACATACACACATGTATACATACACACGAGCAATCACACACAGACATACATGCACTCAAACATACACACACAAACACTCACGCACATACACACACATACATACACATTCAAACACACACACAAATACTCACAAACACCCACACACACTCATATACACACATATATACAGAAGCACACACCCATATATATATATATATATATATATACACATACAAAAAACACACATATATGCACACACAAACACACACACAGACACACATACACAC
>NC_069004.1:29982980-29984763 GCF_001194135.2 Octopus bimaculoides
TATATATATATGTTTCTATCTCTCTCTCAATTATTTCTCTCTCTTTCTTTGTCTCCCTCCATCTCTTTTTCTATCTGGTTCTCTCTCTCTCTCTCTCTCTCTCTCTCTGCCTTTCTCTTTCTGTCTCTCTCAGTCTGCCTCTCTCTATCTCTCTCTTTTTGTCTACCTCTGTCTCTCTTTCTCTGTCTTCTTTCTCTTTCTTTGTCTCTGTCTCTCTGTGTCTCCCTTTTTGTCTGTTTGTCTCTCGTTCTATTTTCTTTTCATACACACACTCCTTATCTCAAATCAGTATGGAAGCCTCTAAAGCGGTCGCTCGACCTGCTAGAAATAACAGCCATATTTTCAACTTCTGCTCTACCCTTTAAATCCCGCTGCCACCGTCTTATCTATCTCTATCTATCTATCTATCTATCTATCTATCTCTTTATTTATCTGTCTGTCTGTCTATCTATCCTTCTCTGCCTCTTTTTGCCATTTATCTGTCTCTTTTACTCGTATTTCTCTGTTTCCGTTCTTTTCTCTCTCTCTCTCTCTCTCACTCTTTTTCTGTGTCACCTTTTATCTTCGTCCGAGTGTCTCCCTTCCTTTCTCTCTTCTTCTCTTCCCTTCCTCTCTCTATTTCTCTCTCTCTCTCTCTTCCTCTCTTCTCTCTCTCTGTCTTCACACACACACACACAGTATTCACGCCAGCCCCTTGATTTGAAATTCCGCAGGGAATTCGGCAGTCCCTCCCCCAATCAAGAACAGGATCGGCTGGGATGGAAGAGAGAAACCGATGGAGCTGTTAAAGTGTCACATCGGATACCTTATTCCATTTGCTCAGGCTCATTGCATTCTGAGTTCAAATCCCAGTGTGGTAAACCCGGGTGTTAGACTTACTTCAATACCCTGTTGAACCTTCCCCCCCCTCCAGTCATTTGGTGGAGGCGCGTGGCCTAGTGGTTAGTGTGCTGCGCTCACAATCGCATGATCATTGTTTCAATTTCGAGACTGGGTGATGCGTTGTGTTCTTGAGCAAAACACTTCATTTTCGGGTTGCTCCAAGTCCACTCAGCTGAGGGCTTTGGGGGTTATGCTGCTTAGCATGTTTTAGACCCATAATAATTTCAAAGCCAGAATAACTATTTCTACAGGTAAGCTCTGCGATCGATGGACATTGCGTTCAGGAGAAATGATGTGGTCTCGGCCACTTATGTGCGATGAAAACTGGGTAACCGGTCCCATATGTCTGATGAGCCAACACAGTAATGTCCAGGGGTTGTTGTTGTTGTTGTTGTTGACGATGATGATGACAAAGATTACGACGAGGATGACGGTAATGATGGTGATGATGATGATGATAATCACGATGATGATGAACTTTTATTTCTGTTTGTTGTTAGTATTTGCCTCACTTTATAAATATGAAGTAATTATAAACACATGAGATTTTGGGCTTTAAATGACATACACGTTTCCACGAAGTCAATTGTTGTAATCACATAAGCTGGTTGGCTTTATTACGTAATGCAACCTACTTACTTCTTCGGTATTCCTGGCAAAAAAAATACCATATAAAGCCTACAATACCAATCACGTTTTCTGTTTAATATTACTATAATGTGGCTTGAATTCTATCTACTAGTCTACTCGGAAATAATTTTTACTATAAACCATGTTGAGTATGAGAGTGAGGCGTGGAACTATCTGCCGAAACCAAACCTTTTCGCGATGTTCCTCCCACTCCAGTACATTTTCAAGTAGATATGTGTGTATATATATATATATATATATATATATATAT
>NC_069004.1:29984957-29985579 GCF_001194135.2 Octopus bimaculoides
ATTATCATTACTATTCATGCGCCCTTTTAAAGCCTAACCAGGCTCATGGGCTCGGTTTCCCAGTTTCTATGGCGTATGTGTTCTCCCCAGCTGGACGGGACGCCAGTCCATCGCAGCGTTACTCAAGAAACAGGAAGAAAGAGTGAGAGAAAGTTGGGGTGAAAGAGTACAACAGGGGTCGCCACCACCCTCTGCCGGAGCCTCGTGGAGCTTTAGGTGTTATCGCTCAATAAACACACACAACGCCCGGTCTGGGAATCGAAACCACGATCCTCCGACCACGAGTCCGCTGCCCTAACCACTGGGCCATTGCGCCCATGTATGTATGTATGTATGTCTCTTCTGTTTTTAATCATTTAAATTCTTCCTCTGAAGAAGGAACTGGTTTCTAACCAAAGATACAAAGCTCTATCTTTGGACTGTAGATAACCAAAACAATGTCCCGTTTTAAACTTGAGAAAAGTCTTGCACAGTTTTATTGTTCCGCTTACAGATTGTATTTTGTAGTGTGCGAATCAATTGGCTAATTTCATTTTCTGAAAATCCAAGCTTATCCGAACTGACAGTTATGTGTGTGTGTGTGTGTGTGTGTGTGTGTGTGTGTGTGTGTGTGTGTGTGTGT
>NC_069004.1:29985589-29987275 GCF_001194135.2 Octopus bimaculoides
GTGTGTGTGCACGTGTGTGTGTATGCGTAAGTACAGGTATAGCTGTGGATTTAAGAGGTTCACTTCACAACTACTAGGTATGTATATATGTGTGTATATATATATATATATATATATGTATATACGTATATGTATACATATATATCTGTGGAAT
This sequence comes from Octopus bimaculoides, assembly GCF_001194135.2. Classification (NCBI taxonomy): domain Eukaryota; kingdom Metazoa; phylum Mollusca; class Cephalopoda; order Octopoda; family Octopodidae; genus Octopus; species Octopus bimaculoides. Next base: position 29,985,744 of record NC_069004.1, read on the forward strand.
ACTCAGTCAGTTAGACATTAATTCAAAAGCAGACAATTCAGTTGCTTCAACAGTTAATTCAGACAACAGAGATCCACCAAAACTATAAGTGCATGTGTGTGTGTGTTTGTCTGCATGTGTGGATGTGGTGTATGTATGTATTTGTGTGTATGTATATATATATATATATATATATATATATATATTCATGTGTGTGTGTGTATTCGTTTTATAACAGCCATATAACTAACATTAACACTTTATCAGATCTCCACCCACCCACTCACTAAATGTAAGACTACACCACGATTGTTTTCAATAAATATTGTTTCGTCGTCTGTTTGTCTCTGCAGGTAACACCGGAAAGACCTAATTCCAGTGTCGCTCCACAGGTAACAGTTATCGTGTTAACTGCTGGAGTTGTAGGTGGGCTTTTTATCGTACTGGCTGTCTTTATTATATGTAAATTCTGTGTGAAAAGGAAAAAATCTTTGAGGAGGTAAGTGGCTATATCATTGTTATAATAATAATTATCATTATTATTGTTTTACTTCTCAGAACGTTCGGTCTTGTTTCTTCTGGTAGATTCTGTGAGCGCGGACAACAACCTGCTGTCAAAGGTCTCACATGGTCTTATTCAGTATATCATAAACTTTGATATTTGATTGTTAACTATCGTGGGAGACATTCAAAATCCAAGTACCAATCTCAAAATCCTAGCTGTCCCCAGCAGAGCAGTTTTTTGGGCTTGCTCTGCTCCCATATCAATTCCGTTTACTACTACTACTACTACTACTACTACTACTACTATTATTATTATTATTATTATTATTATTATTATTATTATTATTATTATTATTACGGAGTGAGAGAGCAGTGCATGCCATCAAAGTGACACTCGGGTAAAATATACGAAGCCCAGTATACCCATCATGACTATCTGTCTGTTAAGGGTACATCAGGCACATGCAACACAACCATATGTGTACCTCATAGTGATCTCATATTAAGATAAACAGCGCATGTCTTTGTAGGTGGGGGCCCAGTTAGAATTTTCTTCAGATCGAGTAGCCCATCCCACTCAAAAGGTTGTTTAAGGATGATAGGTGTTTAACAAAACACCTATGTTTCCAGAGGTGAATTATCTAAACCCCAAAGAATTCCTCTCAACACATGGCTATGATGGCTCCTCCACTACTTCTGCTCGTGATCAGAGATGCACATATCGTCAGTCACCAAGGGACATGCTCAACTGACAAGCAAATCTGTGGTATTGAGCAGAATATTTGCTGTAGGCTATCTTTCATAGCAAGACAAAACAATGTAGATGATAATACTTCCAATCAGTTAAGATCAGAAGCCATGAGAGCCATTATTATTATTATTATTATTATTATTATTATTATTATTATTATTATTATTATTATTTTATGTTTGACTTTTGTTTTGCATTTGTACAAGTTGGATCCAAGTCTCACCCAGAGACCTCAAGAGACAACAAGTTAGAAGTTCATGTAGGTGTTATGCCTAGGGTACCATATATTTGGATTTGT
>NC_069004.1:29987285-29987988 GCF_001194135.2 Octopus bimaculoides
CATTATCATTATCATTATTATTATTATCATTATTATTATTATTATTATTATTATTATTATTATTATTATTATTATTATTATTATTATTATTATTATTATTATTCAGGCGGCGTGCTGGCAGAATCGTTAGCGCGCTGGATGAAATGCTTAGCAGTATTTCGCCCGTCACTACGTTCTGAGTTCAAATTCCACCGAAGTCGACCTTACCTTTCATCCTTTCGGGGTGAATAAATCAAGTACCAGTTAAACACTGGGATCGATGTAATCGACTGGTTCCACCCCCTCAAATTTCAGGCCTTGTGCCTAGAGTAGAAAGTATTATTATTATTATTAGTAGTAGTAGTAGTAGTAGTAGTAGTAGTAGTAGGCGAGCTGGCAGAGTCGCTATCGCGTTGTACGAAATGCTTGGCGGTATTTTGCCCATCGCTCCGTTCTGAGTTCAATTTCCGCACAGGTCGACTTTGCCTCTCATCCTTTCGGGGGTCGATAAAATAAGTACCAGTTTAGTTCTGGGGTCGATGTAATCGACTCATCCCCCTGCTCCAAAATTGCTGCCCTTGTGGCAAAATTTGAAACTATTATTATTATTATTATTATTATTATTATCATTATTATTACTATTGTTGTTATTATTATTTCTTTGCAATATAAATGTTAAAATGACAGTAATGAAGGAGGTATCATATATATATATATATATATA
>NC_069004.1:29988453-29991916 GCF_001194135.2 Octopus bimaculoides
ATATTAATACTCTTTCATTTCTCTATCACTCTCATCTTCTCTTCCCTCACATCTTCCCTTCTATCTACTGTACTCTGCACACAAACACACATCCACACACACATATACACACACACACACACACACGTCACACACACACACACACGTCACACACACACACGTCACACACCGCACTCAACACTTCCGGCATAAGAATGTATCAACATTTTTTTTTTTAATCACGAATCTTATTAATTTTCTCACATCGTCATTTATACAAGAACATTTTCATGGAAGCCATAATTGGACAAGTTGCATGCTTCTCTTTGAAATTATCAGAATGGCACTTCTAGATATTTTCTCAAAAGACTCTGCTGCTGTTTATTCCAGTAGTGTTCTGTATATATACTTTTTTTTTTTACCACAGAAAAATTCTTGCTTTTCTTTCTTTTTTTTTGTTGACATATCGTGTTTGTTCTTGGATTTTTTTCTTTAAATTTTGATTTAGTTATTTCAGACACATCATTAACATCGTACTATCTAATATATCATATCAACGTTGAATGTTACCTGACTGCTACAGAATCTTGACTGAATGCTTAAAAAGAAACTGTGAGAAAGAATCTTCCCTATACAAGAGTCACTATTTAAAAGAATAATACTTTGTAATACTAACAGAATGCTTAAACGAAATGTATTAACAAGCCACTATACATGACATTACAAGGAACATTTAGAAAAATATCGACAGAATACCTGAACAGAATGTGTTGGAATTCTGTCACAGAACACTACAAGAATTCTACAAATGATGTTAGAAAAACGCTCACGTTTGCATGTTTTGTCTGTTGTTCACGATGCAAGCAAGAAATAGGCGATTCGTAGTACAGCACTATAGCTCTCTTGTTTCTTGTTTGTATCATGAAAAACGGTTAATTTTTTTTTTTTTTTTTGTTGCTTAAACAGTCCAACTAGCTGGGATTAATAATCAAGGTGTCTTCTTTAAAACGCCATTTTTTCTATTAACACTCTCACTCACCTGTTGTTGGTGGTGGTGTTGGCACTCCGTTGGTTACGACGACGAGGGTTCAAGTTGATCCAATCAACGGAACAGCCTGCTCGTGAAATTAACGTGCACGACGACGACGATGATGCAGCCTACGGGGGATTGCTTCTGGATCCATTATAAATGATTTAAGCGATGGATGACCTTCACGAATAAGACATTAACCTAATAGCTAATTATGTTTGTTTCTATTGCAGCAGCCCGTCTCTGGAGCCCTTGCCGTCATTTTGTCCTCAACAGTTGCTCACCATGGAGCCAGATCACAAGTGAGTTTCCAGTTTCCCCTTCTTAAGTGCCTCAGTCTAAGTTCGTTCCCTGTGCCGCCAAAAATGACAACTAACTGTAGTATTTTATATAAAATATGGATGGTAAATCAGATTACTACACTTGTCAATGTTCACATACTTCCCGTGTACACGCACACACATACACACTTACATTCACACAGAGTTGAAACGCTGTTTGACTTTTCTTTTCAGCGTTGAGAGTTCACCATCCCACTACCAGTTTGCCATCACCCCCTTCATTCCTTCCATCCTTATTCATCTATCACCCCTTCCTTCCTCATTCACATGTTGTGACGGAGAAAAACACAAGAGTGTTATTATAGTAGACAGTTTGGGAACAGCTTTTGTTGTTGCTGTTGCTGCTGTTGTTATTGTCTTTATTATTATTGTTGTTGTTGTCATTGTGTCGTTCTTGCTGTTGCTGCTGCTACTGCTGCTGCTGCTGCTACTGCTTCTGCTGCTGCTACTGCTGCTGCTACTGCTACTACTGTTGTTGCTGTTGTCGTTGTTGTGGTCGTCGTTTTCGTTGTTGTTGCTGCTGTCGTCTTTGTTGTCAGCGATTTTGGTGCTGCTGCTATTTCTGCCGTTGTTGCTGTGGCCATTGTTGCTATTGTCATTGTTGTTGTTGATGATGTTGCTCTTTTCATTGTTATGCTGCTGTTGCTATTGCTATTGCATTTTTTTCGTAAGGCCGAAATCTCCCCACACCACTGTTACCATCACCCCGACCACCACCGCTACCCCCATCACCCCAACCACCACCGCCACCATCACCCCAACCACCACCATCATTACCACCATTAACACCAACACCGCCACTGCTACCATCACCACCACCACAACCACTACCATTAAAAACCACAATTACAAAAGATCCTCAGACATTAACTGATGAATTTTCTCCACATTTCCAAAGTTGATGCTTGTGGCAGGTTTTCCAGATCGCTCATCATCTTCCGAGGACGTTCTTCCACTTTTGAAACGCTCATGCCACTCGAAACATTGTGTACAACCCATTGCCTCATCTCCATAAGTTTGCCGAAGAATTTCCTAATCTCTCTGCAGCAGATTTCCCACGTTTAACGCAAAATTTCACGTTGGCTTTTTGTTCCAACTTCATGTCCATGACAAAATCACAGATTACAGCATACATGTAATCACCAAAACACAAATTTCCCAACTTGTGAAGTAAACAGAGCGATGTCACTCAGCACTCTTCCTCATGAAGGTCACTGCTAGCTCTCACTGCACACGCAACTATGTGCAGCCATCTGTTGGCATGCTGCAGAGCTAGTCTGGGAACTTTCTGATACCACCTCGTAATAGTACAACATTTATAGTAGTCCTACCATTCATAGAAGTACCATCATTTATAGTAGTACTATCGTTTCGTTAGTGTTCTGTCTTCGTTCAAGGTCAGCCTTGTAATTGGAGAGATCTTTTTTTTTATTTCTTATTTAATGTATGTTTCAGGGACCAGGAGCGATGTCTTGAGGACCAGGAACCATCAGAAAGAACCAAATTTAAAGAATCCATGAAACAAATTAATGAAAGTGAGTATACAAAGGAGTACATAAGATGTATTTGGACTCTGGTATATGCATGTGTATACACACACACACACACACATACAGTAGAACCTCGGCTTTTGAACAGCTCCGGTTCACAAATAAATTGTACTTTATCTCCAGTCTTTCTCATATTCATTTAATACAGTAGAACATAATTTCATACATAACATACATAATATACATACATACATACAAACATACATACATAGGTGCAGGCATGACTGTGTGGTAAAACGCTTGCTTCCCAACCACATAGTTCTGGATTCAATCCCACTGTGTGGCACCTTGAGCAAGTGTCTTCTACTATAGCCTCAGGCCGACCAAAGCCTTGAGGATGGATTTGGTAGATGGAAACTGAAAGAAGCCCATCGTATATATGTATATATATATATATATATATATGTGTGCGTGTGTGTGTGTGTGTGTCTGTGTTTGTCCCCCCACCATCACTTGACAACCGATGCTGGTGTGTTTACGTCCCCGTAACTTAGCGGTTCGGCAAAAGACAAAGATAGAATAAGTACTAGGCTTACAAAGAATAAGTCCTGGGGTCGATTTGT
>NC_069004.1:29992966-29995466 GCF_001194135.2 Octopus bimaculoides
CTTCTCTCTTGAGACTGACGTGCTGCGGCATGCATCTGCTGACTTTGAGAAAGTCTCATCTCCTTTCCCTGTTGAGACACACGCCTTCGGTTTTCAGCAATCGTCCTCGCTTTATACGTGTTTCTGGAGAGAAACATGTCTTTTCTTTGGTGGCATATTTTTTCAATATTGTAAACAAAAAATTATGAAAATTGAAAAAATATATTGGGTTGTCCGGAAAGTTCGTGCCGATTTTTAAAGGAAAAAAAAAAATCAACAAATACTTGCCATGACTTTTTTAATCAACCAAATATGAACCATTTTGTTAAACAATGCGTCTCCATCTCTCCTTTAACTTGATATATAAGAAACAAGATAAAAATATAAAGCATTTTGCACAAGTTGATAATCTCTCACTATTAGTTTTATATGTGTGTGTGTGTGTGTGTGTGTGTGTGTATAAAACATACAAGATATATATCATATCTATTTAATTATTTCTACTTTTTACAGATATACAGAAGGTGATTTCCATTACTTGAAGACTCTCCGAGTTGAGAAGTTTAGTACACCATTTTGCAAGCATTCCTCACTTGGATCCCAAAACAGCATGAACAATGATAGCACAGATGCAAAGAATTTTGTGTGCAAAAGTTCGGGAAGTTTGGACGGTAAATGCGTCTATGGTTTTCTGATGCCAACAACCCTGAGTTTGTCTCGGCAGCAGTGCATTGAAGAATCCCCCTCTCCGACGAACAGGCCGACTCAAACAGAGATCTTGGTTGAAGTCCATTGTCAACAAAACGCTAACTTGACCGAACATTGTTGCAAAGAAAACGGGAAAAGTTCGCCGCCACCGCCGCCTCCGCCGCCGCTTCCGCTGCCAGCCGTCTCGGCAGCAACGAGAGCAGCGGCATCGGCAGCAGCCGTAGTGGCATCAGCACTACCGCTCCCATCATCATCCTCATCGTCGCCGTCGCCCACGGCACTGCCTCTCCCGCTACCTCTACCTCTACCCTCACCGACACCGCCACCATTACCACCCCTCACCTTATCGACGGTCCCTACGAAGTCTTTACAATCACACAGCATGGATACGGTGAGCCCCATCAAAACGTGGCAACTCCCTGATAGCAGCAGCATGCAGGTTTATGATGATACGACTGATTACGATACACTGAAGATAACGGAATTCACACGAGGTCCCTTCCACAACGCTGATTACGAATTAGCGTCAGATGTCGGTTCGCCAAAGGTACGCTACAACGACACGGGGAGTTTGGAGCAGCTGAATGACAGGCATCTTGAGTTTGCGAATGATTACGACCATGCAGGTATAGTGTCGAACGAGAGTGATGATACGGAAACGTTAAACGGTAGCCAAAGATATAAGGAACTGTGGAATCTGAGGGCTACGCTGGAAGAAGAAGAGGGGGATTGTAGCGATACAATTCGAATGGAAGATAACTCAGCTGACCAGTCCCCAGATATCGGACACGGTGCTTCGAATACAACTTCGTTTGAGTCGAACACTGAACCCGTGGCTCAGCAGAGTAGCAGCAGCCCTGTCACTTACACTCGAAGAGAAGAGAGGTTCTTACTAGAACTCCAACGTCACTCAAGTAACCTTCTCCATCCGAATTACGAAAGCAGGCGCCAATCCTACAAAGATATCTTACACCGAAGACTTCAGAGACCCAATCAACCGGTAGCGAGTGGGGACAACAGCTTCGATAGCGTCGACACAGTGGACACTGATGGGGAAGTGTCCGATACGAGTCGACACGAAGTAACAACCACATCATTTGAATCAACCACTGATAACACAGACAGCACTACAGAGAGTCAAACCAGTAAACTACGACAAATGAAAGCAGACAGTGGGTATAAATCTTTAGAAACACAAATCCCTTCCCAGAATAGCTCTTTGAGAAGGTCGCCAGGACATTCTCCAGGTCATTCGCCGGGACATTCACCTGCTGGCACTTCCCCAGGCACTTCACCCGGAAACTCATCTTGTAACATGGACATTGAAAGTTGTGTTGGTACAAAGACTCCAATCAAGCAAGCTGCACCTCCTCCTCCAGTGACGGCTCCTGCATCAGAGCCGGCCACGCCCACCCCTTCGTTCCAAAGCTCTGCTCCTGATACTCCGGTCAAGAAACACAAGAAATCGGCAGGTAACTCCCATTTCGATCGAAGAAATGGTAAAACTGCTTCGAAGAAGAGACGAGAATATAGTCGAGAACGGCAAGTGGTTCAAGTTTATGACAGCATCAATGAACCGGAAACAGATTCCAAATCTGACCAACCTTCAGGAGACAGCTTTGAAGACAACTCCTTGTCTGGAAAACTGTCAGTTTTCACTCGTTTCTTTCGGGCCCAGCAGCGTGAGCATAAGGAACGATCTTTATCCAGAGATTATAGCATTGATGAGAAATCAAACGAAATCTTCAACCAGTTTCTTAGACAAGACCCTAAAATGGAAGGAGGTATTAGTATGCGACGATCGCCGAGGACC
>NC_069004.1:29999600-30000031 GCF_001194135.2 Octopus bimaculoides
ATATATATATATATATATATATATATATATATATATATATATATACATATATATATATATATATACACATACATACATACATACATACATATATATATAGATATAAAATATATATATATATATGTATATATATATGCATGTAGGTATTGTGAAACCCATTGGTCAGATTGACCATAATGGATATATAATACTTTGATCAATATATGTACTTCGATTAAAATATGTACATACACACACACAAACATATATATACATATATACACACATGCATACACACACGTATATACATATATATATATATACATTTATGTATACACATATATACATATACCTATATATACATACATATATATAAATTATATATACATATAAATATACATATTCACATATACATATGTACAAACATATATATATATATATATATATATATA
>NC_069004.1:30001019-30001693 GCF_001194135.2 Octopus bimaculoides
CATACATATATATATAGATATAAAATATATATATATATATGTATATATATGTACATATATATGTGTATATATCTTTTTTATATTATTTTTTTATAAATTCTATGTAATGCAATTATTTCTTTCCTTCTCCTGTCCCCGATACTTAAATTTTTTTCTATTTTTTTTATAGTTTAAATTTACCTTGGTTTTTTTTTTCTGTTTTATATTTAACAACAACAACAGCAACAACAAGAATTCAAAAACATAAGAGTTAACAGGCATGGCTGTCTAGTTAAGGTACTCTCTTTGTAACCAGATGGTTTGGGTTCAGTCCCACTGTGCAGCACCTTGCACAAGTGTCTTCTATTATGGCGCCAAACAGACCAAAGCCTTGTGAGAGGATTGGTTAACAGAAACTGAAAAAAGCCACTCATGTACAAATATATACAAACACACACACACATATATATATTCTTTTACTCTTTTACTTGTTTCAGTCATTTGACTGTGGCCATGCTGGAGCACCGCCATTAATCGGACAAATTGACCACAGGACTTATTCTTTGTATGTGTAGTACTTATTTTGTCGGTCTCTTTTGCCAAACCACTAAGTTACAGGGACATAAACACACCAACCTCAGTTGTCAAGCGATGGTGGTGGAGACAAACACAGACACACAAACATATACATAGAT
>NC_069004.1:30002223-30003607 GCF_001194135.2 Octopus bimaculoides
GGTCAACTTTGCTGTTCATCCTTTTGGGGTCGATAAATTAAGTACCAGTTAAGCACTGGGGTCGATGTAATCAACTATCCCCCCCCCTCCAAATTTCAGGCCTTGCGCCTATTGTAGAAAGGATTATTATTATTATTATTATTATTATGGTTGTTAAGGCGACGAGCTGGCAGAATCGTTAGCACGCTGGACGAAATGCTTAGCGGTATTTCACCTGTCGCTACATTCTGAGTTCAAATTCTGCTGAGGTCGACTTTGCGTTTCATCCTTTTGGGGTCAATAAATTAAGTACCAGTGAAACACTGGGGTCTGTGTAATCGACTAGTCCCTCTCCTCACAAATTTCAGGCCGTGTGCCTTTAGTAAAAAAGGATTGTTATTATGTTTGTTAGTTCTTCTAGTCTTTGCATTCTGAGTTCAAATCCTGCCAAGGTCGACTTTGACTTTCATTCTTTTGGGGGCCAATGAACTATATGTATCAGTTGAGCAATGGTGGCCAAAATGATTGACTTGCCCATCATTCAAAATTGCTGGCCAGGAACCAAAATAAGAAAGGATTATTATTGTTATTGTTGTTGTTGTAATGGCAGTGAGCTGGCAAAGATCATCAGTGTGGTGGACAAAATGTTTTCGACTTTTTACATTCCAGGATCCAGTCCCACCAAGGTCAACTTAGCCTTTCATTTGTTTACAAGATAAATAGAGTAAAGTACCAGTCAAAAACTGGGGTCAGTGTAACCAACTAACTCCTTTCCCTAACATTGCTGGCCTTGTGCCAAAATTCGAAACCATTATGGTTATAGTTGTTGTTGTTGGTTAGCCCTTTAAACCCCTACACCACCTCCAGCAGATCAACGATAATTAAGCTACCGATGTAGGCCTAAGTTATCTCTGTACATCATGTCCTTCATACAAAAATAGTCAGAGTGCAGAATTAAGGAAGACTTGGCTGATATTTCTAGCATGTCACATAGCCACATATGTGTTCTCTTTGATATATTTCAGTCATAGTTTTGTTATTATTTTCTTCCTCTTTTTCTTCATTGTTTCTTTATGTTTGTTACTGCTGCTGCTGCTGTTGTTCTGTATGGCAAAACGATAAGAGAGATTTATCCATGTCACACAAAAATGTGCAGAAAGAGTTGGGTTTTTTTTTCTAAAATGTGGGAAAAGGATTTTTCTGTGAGTTCCATTAAAACCCAGACATTGACCATTGTGTCAAGTTTCTAGCACTGTTCTTCTAATAATACTTTTTATAATTACAGCCTTGACATATTTAGGCTATGGTTATATGGATGGTAAATATATATATATATATATATATATATATATATGTATATATACATACATACATATATATACATATATATATATATATATATATA
>NC_069004.1:30005093-30008813 GCF_001194135.2 Octopus bimaculoides
TATGTATGTATGTATGTATGTCTTTGGCTGGCCTCAAATCTCACCTGCGAACCCATGGAAAACAAACCTCATCCAGCTATTCTGATTATATGTCTGTGCACACGTTTGAATGTGGCGTGTGCCAGAGGGTTTGCAAATCCAATGGGGGTCTTAAAAGACATGTTAGGATCCACAATGAGCAGAACTTACTTGCAGGTATTGGTAGTGCAAATCAGAGGTGCAATCTGTGTGGGTGTTTTTTCAAAACACTGTCTGGTTTAAAAAGCCACATCAGACGCCATGAAAGGGCTAAGGTGTAGGTGCAGGAGGTGGTCAAACTCTGTGTAAGGAGTAGACAACCACCATGTATGTATGTATGCATGCATGTATATATGTGTATTTATATACACACACACACGCACCCTTATATATATACATATACATATAATGTGTGTGTTACATATATATATATTATTATTATATAATAATATATAATAATAATAATAATAATAATAATAATAATAATAATAATAATAATAATAATAATAATAGCAACAGCAGCAATAACAGAAACAATAACACTGGCTTCAAAGTTTGGTACAAGGCCAGTAATTTGAGGGGAGGGGTAAGTCGATTACATCGACCCCAGTACTCAACTGGTACCTATTTTATTGACCTAGAAAGGAATGTAAGCTCTCAGTGAAATTTGAACTCAGAACATAAAGATAGACAAAAAGGCTAAATAACAGAAGTAATCGTTTCTAATTTCTCTAGAAGCCAGCAATCCCAAGGGGAGATTTGTTGAACCCAGTACTTGATTAATGATATATTTTTATCAACCCCGCAAAAGAAAATAAAAGGCAAAGTTGATCCCAAAGGGATTTGAACTTAGAAAACTAAGCCTTAAAAAATGGTGCCCGGCATTTTGTGCAAGATGTTATTGATTTTGCCAGCTTGCTGTTTTGGTGGTAATAATAATAATAATAATAATAATGATGATGATGATGATGATGAGGAGGAGGAGGAGGATGATGAGGATGATGATGATGAGGATGATGATGATGAGGATGAGGATGATGATGATGATGATGATGATGATGATGAACTGCAAGAATTCTCTGCAGGGTTCTTGAACCATGACCAGTAAAAGAAGTGTCACCTTAGTCTGCTGGCTGTGGACAGCAGACATTTTCCATCATACTCAGCAAAATGAGCTGTGAGTTTTCATATAATAATAATAATAATAATAATAATAATAATAATAATAATAATAATAATAATAATCATAATAATAATAATAATCATAATAATAATAATGATGATAATGATAATAATAAGGCACAAGGCCCGAAATTTTGTGGGAGGAGGCCAGTCGATTAGATCGACCCCAGTATGCAACTGGTATGTACTTCATCAGCCCTGAAAGGATGAAAGGCAAAGTCGACTTCAGCAGAATTAGAACTCAGAACATAGCGACAGACAAAATACCGCTAGGCATTCCGTCCTGCCTGCTAACGATTCTGCCAGCTCATTACCTTAACAATAACAACAATAGTAGTAATAATAATAATAATAATAATAATAATAATCCTCCTTTCTACTAAAGACACTAGGCCTGAAATTTGGCGGGAAGGTACAAGTCGATTACATTGACCCCAGTATTTCACTGGTACTTATTTTATTGACCTCGAAACGATGAAAGGCAAAGTTAACCTCGGCAGAATTTGAACTCTGATCGTAAAGACAGACCTGTAAGCATTTTGCTCGGCTTGCTAGCAATTCTGCCAGCCCATAATGGTGCTTGGGTGTTGAGTATTTACCACGGTACTTAACATCGAGGTACCAAGTCTTATAATTTGTGGAAAAAGACTCTGAGAGGCCCCGTGAGACCTTTGACAGCAGGTTGCTGTCTGCTCTCACAGAATCAACCCGAGCAAGTGAGAGCAAGAGCTCTGAGAAGTAAAATATAATGGTTTCAAATTTTGGCACAGGGCCTGCAATTTTGGGAGCAGGTATGAGTCGATTACCTCAACCCCATTACTCAACTGGTATTTATTTCATCGACCCCAAAAGGATGAATGGTAAATTCAACCTTGGCAGCAATAGAACTCAGAGCATAAAGGTGGATGAAATGTCATTAAGCATTCTGCTTGATATATTAATAATACTGCCAATAATAATAATAAGAACAAGAGCACTCAGAGAGTGCAAACCTCCACCAAGGCAACATCAACATCCTCTCAACAATTAGCCAGAGATTATTTTTAAAATGAGAATATCTGAAATAAACTCAACTGCTCTCACAAACGAGAATACTAAAAAGGAACCTGACCGCTCTCAAAATTTAAGTAAAAAAAACAGGAAAAATAATCCAGAATCCTTGTCCCTTACCGGATCGATCCCAAAATCTAATCAGTTTGTGCCAGTCACAAGGCCAAACATCCCTGAAAGTTCCATCCGAATCCATGCAGTGGTTCTTGAGATATCTTGTCCACGGACAAACAAACAAACACGACTGAAAACAATACCTCCGCCTTCGCTAAGGCAGAGGTAATAATAATAATAATAATAATAATAATAATAATAATGATAATAATAATAATAATCCTTTCTACTAAAAGCACAAGGCCTGAAATTTGGTGGGAGGGAACTAGTTGATGACATCAACCCCAGTGTTTCGCTGGTACTTAATTTATTGACCCTGAAAGGATGAAATGCAAAGTCGACCTTAGTGGAATTTGAACTCAAAATGTGCAGACAGATAAAATGCTGTCAAGAATTTTGCCCAGTGTGCTAATGATTCTTATGATGATGATGATGATGATGATGATGATGATGATGGTACAATAATAATAAAGATAATAATAGTAATAATAATAATAATCATAATAATAATGTTTACAGCTTAGGTATAAGACCAGCAATTCTGAGGGAAAGTGATGAATTGGTTCCATTAACCCTAGTATTTGACTGGTATTTTGTTCTCTTGACCCTGGAGGGTGCTGAAAGGCTGAGTTTGACCATGGTGAAATCTGATCCCAGAATGAAAAAGAGTTGAAAGAAATAAGCATTAAGTATTCTGTTCAATACTCTGACAATTTTGTCCACCACCACCACCACAACCACCACCACCACCACCAGCAACAACAACAACAACAATGATGATGATGATAGTTATAATAATTTCTTTATTTGCCCCGAGGTCAAAAAATGGTGGTTGCCATGGTGATGAGTATGAGGATGAGGAAGAGGAACAGGATTATAATGATGATGGTTGTGTTTGTGTTGGTAGTGGTTAGAGTGATGGTCATGATGATGATGATAATGATGGTGATGATGATGATGATGATGGTTGTGAAGGTAGTGGTCGTGCTCCTGATAATGAGGATGAGGCTGACGTCGACGACGATGATGATAATGGTTGTGATGATGATAATGGTGGTGATGATGATGGTGGTGGTGGTGGTGGTAGTGGTGGTGGTGGTAGTACAGCAGTGGTGATAATGCTGGTCATGATGATGATGATGATGACGATGATGATGATGACTGTTTCTGATCTGTGCACAAGGCCAGTAGTTTTGAGGGACAGCAGATTAGTGGATATCATCAACCTCAGTACATAGCTGGTATTTTATTTTATTGTTAAGAGTGTTAGACAAAATGCCTAACAAATATTCTCTTACAATGTTTTATTGTGTTGCAGTCGACCTCACCTTTCACCCCCACCTACTGGGGGGGGGG
>NC_069004.1:30008937-30009566 GCF_001194135.2 Octopus bimaculoides
GGGGGGGGGGGGTCGATAAAATAAGGTACCAGTAAAATACTAGGGACAACTTAATTGACTAAGATTGCTGGTTTTGTGCCTAAATCAGAATCATTTATTATTATTATAAGAAATCATTATATCAAATAAACCATTATTATTATTATTATTATTATTATTATTATTATTATTATTATTAAGGCAGTGGGCTGGCAGCTGGACAAAATGCTTAGCAGTATTTTGTCTGCCATTACGTTCTGAGTTCAAATTCCACCGAGGTCGACTTTGCCTTTCAGCTTTTTGGGGTCGGTAAATTAAGTCCCAGTTGTATGTATGTATGTATGTATGTATGTATGTATGTATGTGTGTGTGTGTTTATGTGTATGTATGTGTATTTTTCTGTGTATCAACACAGTGATACCATTTGAACAACAGCGGAGACATTTGTTTGAATTCTTCTGTTAACAAAATGTCCAGTAACTCGTTGGTTTCGATGTTTGAAGACGAGTGGAATAAAGAAATTAGTTTAACTGGATAAAAAATAAATAAATAAATAAATAAATAAATAAAGAGTGAGTGTTAGTGACAGGAAGAGCATCCAGTCATTGAATGCTGTTGCCTTGAGAAGTTTTGAGCGCAGCCCCCCCCCC
>NC_069004.1:30009576-30010060 GCF_001194135.2 Octopus bimaculoides
ACGTTGCTTGTATGGAAAAAATAAAGGTAAACATATAATCATATTTGGTATTGACATCATTGTTATTGTTTCTGTCACCCTCCTTCTCCTTCTCCTCCCCTTCCTTATCCTCCTCCTCTTCATCATCATCATCACTGCCATCTTCATTATGCTGATTGTAATGATGGTGGTTGATATTTTATTTTTCACTGGAAGACAATATGCCATGATTTAAACCAGTCAGCAGCCAATGCTTCTGCTGCTACTGCTGCTGCTGCCTACTACTACTACTACTACTACTACTACTACTACTACTACTACTATTACCACCACTACTGCTACTGCTGCTGTTGCTTTCTATGATAACTTCATTAAACACCGAAACTAACGAGATATTGTTATCAAAGCCTAATGAATGACGATAATGATGACAATGACGACAATGATGATGACAATGACAAAGATGAAGGCGACGACGATGATGATGATGATGACAATGATGATG
>NC_069004.1:30010906-30014241 GCF_001194135.2 Octopus bimaculoides
TATATATATATATATATATATATATATATATATATATATCCTTCTAGAAGAGTTGGCAATTAAATTTTTATTGCATACTAATATATTACTATTTAAGTTTTTTTTAATGATATTAATAATATTAATAATGTTATGATTTTTACGTTTCAGACCACAAATAATGTTGGAATTTTAATATTTTTTTCTATTTGTCTAATATAGTTATTAGCAAGGGATTATCAATCCAGACAAAATATTTCACAAGCTCTCTGTTTGGCACAGCAGGCTAACATTATAGTTTAGATTAGTAAAGATTATTCCGCTTATTCTTGTGGCAGGGTCAGGGGTTATAGTTCATCACCATTCTATAGTGTAAACCCATGGTTGTGCTGCAGTTATACTAGTTTTTACACAGTGTGGATATATGTACAAGGCAAGGCATATATACAATGGTCGTTGCATATTTTTCTTTATTGCAAAAATGACTCCGATGAAAGTAGCATTGACTTTGTAGGTCGTTCAAGCTTTCTCAACCGATCAATGGACCAATTCAGTAAGCATATCAATAACCAATAACGAATTTATAATGACTTCTGGAAACAGCTGCAAGTCAAACTTATTGCAAAAAAGGAAAATATGCAATGACCATTATTTACACCTTGTCTTGTATGTATGTGTGTGTGTGTGTGTGTGTGTGTGTGTGTGTGTGTGTGTGTGTGTGTGTGTGTGTGTATCTATCTATATCCGCTGCTGAGAACTTCGCCTTGTAAATTATTTTATTTGCTAATTAAAGTTTGTAAAACCCTCAGCAATGATGATGATGATGATGATGATGGTGATGATGATGATGATGATGATTGTGGTGATGATGATGATGATGAGGAGGAGGAGGAGGAGGATTTTTAAAATAGAAGCTTTGATGTTAAGGAACCAGAAATAGTCCCAGGTGGGTTCGTATCAAAAGGGTTAACAAAGTGAGCAGCATTAAAAATCTAATTAGAATCAATTTTAATTTATAACCAACAATAATTACTTCTGCTTCTCCTCCTCCAAAACATCTGGTAGCAGCAATTCTGTGTCTCAATCTCAAAACTCATTATTATTATTATTATTATTATTATTTTCTTTATCATCTTCGTTCAATTCTGTTTCCATTTCTTGCCGAGTGTCTTCCAGACACCTAGGGCAGAGAAACGCACTGTATACAATGGTAGGCCATTAAAATAAACACACCAAATTGTCCATTTACAAAGTCATGTGATAGAGAAAAAGGGGAAGAAAGATTGAGAGAAAAAATACAAAAAATAAAAAGTAAACGAAGAAAATAAAAGGGACAAAAGGGAAGAAATTTCCCAGCGATAATGCTCTTCTCATGTGACTTACCAGTTAAGACAATCTTCATCATCATCATCATCATCATGTAATTGGCAAGCTGGCAGAATCGTTAGCACGCTGTACGAATTGCTTCGCGGTATTCTGCTTGTCGCTCCATTCTGAGTTCAAAATCCACAGAGTTCGACTTTGCCTTTCATCCTTTCAAGGTCGATAAATTAAGTACCAGTTGCATACTGGGGTTGATCTAATCGACTGGCCTCTTCCCCAATATTTCAGGCCTTGTGCCTATAGCAGAAAGGATTATTATTGTTATTATTATTATTATCATCACCATCATTTCGTCTCCATCTTCACTATGTTCTGAGTTCAAATTCCACCAAGGTCAGTTCTGCCTTTCATTCTTTCTGGGTCGATTAGAATAAGTACCAGTTAAGCACTGGGGTCAATGTAATCAACTTACCCCCACCCCTCAAATTTGCTGGCCTCGTGCCAAAATTTGAAATCATCATCATCATTATCATTACTATTATCATTATTATTATTATTATTATAGTTGTTGTTGTTGTTAGTGTTAAGGTTAGTGTTATTGTTAGCATTAGAAGAATTTTACTGTTGAAAACTGTGTCTTTGGATCTCACCTGCACCATAGTCCTGTCACATAAATTTCTTGTTTAAAACAACCTCAAAGTATTAGGGGGTTTTGTAGAGCAAAAAAAAACAGGGACAAAAGGGAAGAAATTTCCCAGCGATAATGCTCTCTCTCTCTCTCTCTCCATCTATCTATCTATCTCCCGCCCTCTCTCCAGAATATGAAAACATCATTATTATTATTATTATTATTGCATGTGAAAATTGGTAATGAAGTCAACCAATCTAGACAACAGCTAGTAAACTGGAGTAAATTAATGCTCATGCGCATGTATGTGTCTGTCTGTCTGTCTGTCTGTGTCTGTGTATACACATACACATTCAAACATATATCATTTATATAATATGTAATATATACACCATATATATTTGCATATGTACATACACATACGCATATATATATACATAAATATATACATTTATATATATATATATATATATATATATATATACATACACACAAACATACATTAATACATACAAACACACACACACACACATATATATATATATATATATGTACATTTCAGGCATGTGCCATCAGTAATTATTGAGAGTAGTAATCTTTATGTAGTAAAACACACAAAAAAATAAGTGAAACACAGGTGTGCGACTGAGTTGGAGGCATATTTACTTCTGCCTTTATAGCACATAAAGAAAACGGTGTTGTAGGAGTGCACACAGTCCGTGTAGTACAGCAGTGTTATGCATAGCTTTAATACTAAGACTGTAAAACTGGGGCGAATTATGCCAAACTAATCCCCAAAAAACTAAAATATTTTGCATAGTAATCAAAGTAACCTTCATAATTTTATTGAATTAAGTGCATATTTTGCCATAGAAAGAAAATGTTGCTATTAATCACATTGTTTACATAGGCGTGTTCATATGTGAAACATTGTAACCTTCAGCACTGGCTCTGAATTCTGTATCTGTAAAAGTAACTTAGATTTGATGAAATCCCTCAACTAACACATAAAGTAGGACAAAATTTTGACTAACAAACCTTCAATATACTTGGTAATATGTTATGATTCCGAAATGAAATGTGGTTTCCCTACCATCAATTTATTATGTGTATGTGTGTGTGTGTTTATATATATATATATATATATATATATATATATATACATACATACACATAAACACACACACATATATATATATGTAAATATTACATATAAAAACAAGTTAGGTAACTTTTGGCTGTGAAAAAACATTTTTAAAAAAACATTTTTTTCTAGAGACAATTAGACCAGATGTTCAACAATGTTATTATTATATCATTATTGTTATTATTATTATGATTATAATTATTATTATTAAAATGTTACAAAATCCTATTATTTAGAGAAAAAAATTTTTTCTCTTTT
>NC_069004.1:30015827-30020379 GCF_001194135.2 Octopus bimaculoides
ATTGTTTTTTAATCTATAAAAAAAGAAACGAGAATATTTCTAATGATTTTGTCTCTCTCTCTTCTCAACAGAGAAAAAGAAAAGGTCATCCTAATGAAACCTAGTTTATCTCCCTTTAAAACCTCTTCAAACATTCTTCATCTGTGAATAATTTCTGTTTGTGCACGATATCCAACCATCGTAAAAATTGTTACATACACTGTTTTTTTTTTAGCTTGTTTTCTTCTCTGTTACTTTTTTTTACGTTAATCGTTTCTTATTTTTTTTTTTTTGTTGTTCCTTGTGTTTAAACAATAAATAATTGTCATCAATCATTATGCAAACTTTGTCCTTCTTATTCATTTTTATTGCTCAACCAACCTTGCCAGACAACCTTAAGAGGAATTTTTTCTATGCAACAGTACAATCAGTCCTTTTATATGGAACAACAGCCTGGATACTTACCAAAAAACTGGAATCCAAATGAGATGGAACTGACACTCAACTGTTAAGAGCAGTTTTAACCCTTTAGCATTCAAATTCTTGTAAAATGTAATGCTTTTTTATTCACATTGCATTTAATTAATCATGCATTATCTCATAGCTTTAAGGCAGTAAGCTGGCAGAATTGTTAGCACACCAGGTGAAATGCTTAGTGGGCATTTCATCTGCTGTTATGCTCTGAGTTTATACGGAACAACAGCCTGTAGGTGATGAGTATTTTGTAGATCCCAGAAAGATGTAAGTGACCAAAATTAAAGTGGACAAAAGGAGCTTTTAACAATAATTTGTGGAGATCAAATCAGCCTGGCTTTTCATTTAATAGTCAATAATAAGCTCCCCCAACACTGCCACAAAAAAAAAAAAAGAAAAAGACAAAGATAACATCAACCTCAGTGGAATTTGAACTTAGAACATAAAGACAGAAGAAATGTCAGCAAGCATTTAGTTCAGTGCTCTAATGATTCTGCCAGATTGCCACCTTCATAATAATAATAATAACAAGAGCACTCAGAGAGTGCAAACCTCCGCCAAGGCAACACCAACATCCTCTCAATGATTAGCTGGAGATGATTTTTAAAATGAGAATATCTGAAATAAACTCAACTGCTCTCACAAACGAGAATACTAAAAATGAACCTGACCACTCTCAAAAATTAAGTTAAAAAAAAAAACAAGAAAAATAATCCAGGACTTTTGTCCGATCCCAAAATAATCCAAATCCTGGATTGATCTCAAAATCTAATCAGTTTGTGCCAGTCACGAGGCCAAACATCCCTGAAAGTTTCATCTGAATCCATCCAGCAGTTCTTGAGATATCTTGTCCATAGACAAACAAACAAACAAACACAACTGAAAACAATACCTCTGCCTTTGTGAAGGTGGAGGCAATAGTTCTTTCAACAATAGGCACAAGGCCTGAAA
The DNA here is from genome assembly GCF_001194135.2 of Octopus bimaculoides. NCBI lineage: Eukaryota > Metazoa > Mollusca > Cephalopoda > Octopoda > Octopodidae > Octopus > Octopus bimaculoides. Next base: position 30,017,232 of record NC_069004.1, read on the forward strand.
TTTTGGGAGAGGTGAGTCAATTACATATACTCCAGTAAACAACAGGTACTCACTTTATCGCCCCTGAAAGGATAAAAGACAAAGTTGGCCTCAGCGGCATTTGAACTCAGTACGTGAAGCCAGAAGAGATACCACGAAATATTTTGTCCAGTGTGATAACAATTCTGCCAGCTCGCTTTATTATTAATAATAATAATCCATTCTATTACAGGCATGAGGCCTGAAATTTTGAGAGAAGGGGCTAGTCGATTACATACACCCCAGTACATAACTGGTACTTATTTTATTGACCCCAAAAGGATGAAAAACAATATCAACCTTGGTGGAATAATGTTTTCTTTTATAATAATAACAACAACAAACCAATTAAAAAATAACAAAAGTTAGCAGTATGTTTAAAAATATTTGTAATTTAATTCTGATCTATATATATAAACATACATATGTGTGTATACACACACACACATATATATATATAAACCTACACACACAAATGTATATGGATACCATGCAAACATGCACACACGCTCATTATCATAGCATGCATAAACACACACATACATATTACTAACAAAGACACACATTCTATGTTAACAGTGCCAAAGTACATTGTTAAGGTAGCTAGGATCTGCATCCCAATGACTGGCCCGTCTCTTCAGGGGGTCAGAAGGTACTTTAGCCCCACAATGGAGTATTGCTTTCACACCTGGGATGATGATGCTACTGCACACATAGACATCCCAGAATGCATCCCAAAAATGGTCACCTGACTGATTAGAATAAAGTCACTCAGACATTCTCCAGCTTCAGGCCCTCAAGCATGCTGTGTCCTCTCTCTCTCTCTCTCTCTCTCTGTCTTTTCTACTGTCATTACAATGGCCACTGCTCCTCAGAAATGGCTGGGTGCATGCCACTTCCAGCTACTCAGGTTTCCTGACCTACTAGCCTGTCTTCCTCACATCACCCTTGTGTCCAATCCCACCAGGATGTACCTGCACTAATCACTAAGCCCAATCTTACATTCCCAAGATATCAGCCTTCTGGTATTCTTTTCCTGCAGATCCTGAGCTCCTATTACACTTAAAGCAAAACATTAACAGCATCAAACTCACTGGCCTGGGGGAGGGCCTACAAAGGATATGGGCACTTCCCTTTCCGCCAGACACAGCAAGTTTTATAAAAAGAGGACATCAGATGACTTTTACTATCACATGTGTAGCAACTGGGTCTTCTGCCATCCCATTTATCTCTTTTCTTATCACACTTGTTGTGTTCAAATCCTAACGCCCTGCACTAATCACTAATCTCAGTTCTTTCCTAGAATGTCAGACCCACAAAAGCTATGCGCACTTTTTCTTCCCCCAGACACAGCAAGTTTAAAAAAAAAGAGGACCTCAGATGACCTTTACTATCGCATGTGTAGCAGCTGAGTCTTCTGCCAACCCATTCATCTCTTTTCTTATCACACTTGTGTTCAAATCCCCAGGCCCTGCACTAATCACTAAGCTCAGTTCTTCCTTCCTAAAATGTCAGACCTCTGAAATTCATTCCCTGCTCATGTCTGCCAAGCAGGTGTTGCTGTACAACAATTTAAACAACACATTGCTGGCATCAAAATCACTGGTTTGGAAGACCCTTGGGGAGGCCATGGGCACTGCCCCTTCCTCTGGATCCAGCAAGTGAAAAGAAATACATATACAAATATCCAAACACACAAATACACACATAAGCACACGCACACACACCACCCTTGTTTCCAGAAGTTCTAGATCTGGATATATTGAGTTATTTACAAAGTTCTTAACAGCTTATGTTTTGGAATTTGATCTGAGAGAACGGTATTTATCTCTGTGGAAGTTGGAGCACTGAGAGAATTTACTTTTACACACCGACAATGGAACGTCCTTGTTGCTAAGGAACACTTTATTCAACCAGTGTCTGATCTGACCACCGGTCAAAACTAATTTACAGTCTTTTACATCCACCTCACCAAACTTAGCAACGGCAACCGAAAATATGAAACCAGTCATGAAAGCGTCAAACCCAGACGAATGTCCACATGGGGCTGATTTTGTATTTTTTGTGGATTCCATGCTGTGAGAACTACCCAGCTTTTCATCTTTGGGGACAGCGCTACTTGTGAGAGAATCGGTAATTGCTTTTATTTCCTCTAACATATCAGGTGAAGACTGTCTGGAATCATGTTGTAGACTTTCTTCCAGTTCACCGTTGATTTGATGGTGTGGATTGTTACTTGTTGTTGTTGCTGCTGTAGTTGTTGTTGATGTCAATGACGTTGTTGTTGATGTTGTTGTCACTGCTGTTGTCGTTACCATGTCATCAATGTCCATTGTATGCGATGAACTGCCGTTGCTTAGTTCTTCAGAGACTCTTGAACTCCCGTTATCACAGTCACTAGCATCCGACAAACCTTCCCTGTTGCCGCCGTCAGATGGCCGCACGTGTTTTGCAGGTGATGCGTCTTCCTCGTCCGATGCCATGTTTTTTGTCGCAAGAAGCACAGAAGCCAAGCGTTTCTTCTGTTTCCGCTCACGCTTCCTCTTCTTTTTCACCTCGATCTTCAACAGATTGTGTTCGTCAAGATCCAGGATCAAATCCACATCATGACTTTTCGTACACTTACGCCCACTGCGGCACCAACCATGTGCCTGAACACAGAAAAAAAAGAAAAAAAAGACAAAAGAAAATTTTTTAAAAATTAAAAAGCAGACATAATAAAAGACATAAATTCATTTATTTACCGCTGGACTGGCTCCTGTGCAGGTGGCATGTAAAATACACCATTTCGAGCATGGCCGTTGCCAGTACCTCCTGACTGGCCTTCGTGCCAGGTGGCACGTAAAAGCACCCACTACACTCTCAGAGTGGTTGGCATTAGGAAGGGCATCCAGCTGTAGAAACTCTGCCAAATCAGATTGGAGTCTGGTGTAACCACCTGGTTCACCAGTCCTCAGTCAAATCGTCCGACCCATGCTAGCATGGAAAGCGGACGTTAAACGATGATGATGACTCAAATTTTCAAGATGATTCGTTAATTAGAAGTTCTGGCTTCAAATCCATCCCTAATTTCTCTTTAACATTTACTTGTTTCAGTCATTGGACTGTGGCCAAACTGGGGCACCACTCC
>NC_069004.1:30020515-30021363 GCF_001194135.2 Octopus bimaculoides
AAATCGGTCATTAGACTCCAGCCATGCTGGGACACCGCCTTGAATTTCTAATCAAATGAATCAGCCCCAGGATTTATTTTTTAAACCTGGTCTATCGGTCTCTTTTGCTGAACTGCTAAGTTACAGGGATGTAAACACACCAACACCAGTTGTCAAGAGTTGATGGGAGGACAAACACAGATAAAAACACATACACACACACATTTATATATGACAGGCTTCTTTCAGTTTCCGTCTACCAAATCCACACACAAGGTTTTCGTTGGCCCAAGGTCATAGAAGACACTTGCCCAAGAGGCCATGCATTAGGACTGAACCTGGAACCTTGTGGTTGGGAAACAAGCTTCTTACCACACAGCCACATCCGTTATTTTACTAAATTCTTCATTATTTTCAAAATTAATTGACACCAACGCAGAGCATTTCAACAGGAGTATGGTATCAAAAGGGTTAAAGTCATTTGAACAGATGCATAACAATACTAAATGTCTCTTGGTGTATTTTGTAATTTTAAGGGACACAGTAGGGAGCAGCCATCCAATATTTGGCCTATTATGCTCCTAAACACACCACCATTGGTCTAAAGTAATTCCCAGTGCATTTCTGAGTCACAAAACACTCAACATAGAAGAATTATTTTCCTATTATGTTGACACAAAACAAATTTTTAGTCATTTGTGAAAGACAGAATTCCATACGACTTCAAGACACACATACATACATGTACACATTCGCAGACACGCATATATATACGTATACATAGAGGGATAGAGACAGACAGACAGATACATATATATATATATATATATATATATATATATATATATATAATTCAATTAAAAACATAT
>NC_069004.1:30021798-30023007 GCF_001194135.2 Octopus bimaculoides
GGAGAGAGAGGGGAGAGAGAGAGAGAGAGAGAGAGAGATAAAACGACAGATAGATAGATGGACAGAGAAATAAATTCCTAGACAGACAGATAGCCAAATAGATAGATACATAGACACTTAAATTTACAAATAGCTAGCTAGCTGGCTGGCTGGATGAATAAATAAATAGATACATAGAAAACAAAAAGATATAGATAGATAGAAAGACGGACAGACAGAGAGATACATAGACAGACAGGTAGGTAGGTAAATAAATAGATAAAAAGACATATAGATAGGTAGATAGAGAGTAAGTGAAAATAAGAAAGAGAGAGAAATTGAGTGACTGATTTTTGTCCTTTTAATTTTTTTTCTTTTTTCCCAAAAACTTTCACCACAGGAAAGTAATTTTCAGCCATTCATGAAATGGACAGAACACATGAATGACGTCAATACACACGCACGTGTACACACAGTCACTGGCATACTCATACACAGGTATATGTGCAAACACATGCACACACACACACACATGTATCTACAAAGAAAGAAAAGCCATTTCCATCTGCATTCTAACTTCGAAGCAAACTGTGTATAAGTGGTTGTGTACTTGCATGTGTGTGTCTATGCATAAGTACATATATGTGTGTGTCTACGTGTATTGTTAGATATATACGCATATATATATATCTATATAATGTTATAATGAAAACCACAAGTCTTGTGAAATAATACAGCTACCCAGGGTTTCTTAGTCAAAACAATTTATTTCAGCATTTTACAAGCTGAGAACACGACCATTTGTCAGTTGCTTTTTAAGATGACGTTTGAATAAGGAACACTCATACATACATACATACATATATATCATCATCATTGTTTAACATCCATTTTCCATGCTAGCATGAGCTGGACAATTTGACAGAGGACTGGCGAACCAGATAGCTGCACCAGGCTCAAATCTGATCTGGCAGAGTTTCTACAGCTGGATGCCCTTCCTAATGCCAACCACTCTGAGAGTGTAGTGGGTGCTTTTACGTGCCACCGGCACGAGGACCAGTCAGATGGTACTGGCAACAGCCATGCTCAAATGGTGTTTTTTATGTGCCACTTGCACAGGAGCCAGTCCAGCGGCACTGGCAACGACCTGGCTCGAATGTTTTTTCACGTGCCAGTAAGGCGACACTGGTAAAAATCACGCTCGAATGGTGCTTTTTACATGCCACCAGC
>NC_069004.1:30023052-30025996 GCF_001194135.2 Octopus bimaculoides
TGTAGCTGTGTTTGTGCCCCCAAAATGGCTTGACAACCGATGCTGGTGTGTTTACAACCCCGTAACTTAGCGGTTCAGCAAAAGAGACCGATAGAATAAGTATAGGCTTACAAAGTATAAGTCCTGGGGTCAATTTGCTCAACTAAAGGTGGTGCTCCAGCATGGCTGCAGTCAAATGACTGAAACAAGTAAAAGAGATATAAATATATATATATATATTTTTATAAATTGTAAATCCAAAAGAAAAAAATAACAACAGTTGACCAAACCGTAAGCGGGAAAGACATTGAAAATTACATATATAATTTTATATATGTAATTTAGTTGAGCAAATTGACCCCAGGACTTATACTTTGTAAGCCTATACTTATTCTATCGGTCTCTTTTGCTGAACCGCTAAGTTACGGGGTTGTAAACACACCAGCATCGGTTGTCAAGCCATTTTGGGGGCACAAACACAGCTACATATATAAAATTATATATGTAATTTTCAATGTCTTTCCCGCTTACGGTTTGGTATTTCGCTGAATTTCTTTTGAGAACTACTAGGTTTTGGTAGACACAACATGTGATCTAGTTCTAGCATATTAAATGTCCACCTTACTGGTCAACTCTCTATATATAAAAATATACATTAATCCCATTAGATCTCAGATATTTTTTCTGAATCTCTCGGATTCTTTCAATGTGCTAGCTTCCTGGTAATAAATCGATATTAATTAATATCTGATTTTTACCCTATGTTTTAATTTGATTATATATATATATATAGATATACACACACACACACAAGACGGGCGTCTTTCAGTTTCCGTCTACCAAATCCACTCAAAGGGCTTTGGTCGGCCTGAAAACACTTGCCTAAAGTGCCACGCAGTGGGACTGAACCCAGAACCAGGTGGTTGGGAAGCAAGCTTCTTACCACACAGCCACGCCTGCACCTATGTCAATTTGTTTATCGAAACTCTTCAAGGCAGTGCCCCAGCATGGTCGCAGCTCAATGACTGTAGCAAATAAAGAATAGATATGCAAATTAATATACAAAAAGCCAAGTAAGAAGTCAGGAACGAATACGTACGGCAAACATTTCGCAGGCAGTCTTGCTGAGTTTCTGTGTTATATCTGAAGAGTTTCTCTTCTGCCATCCAAAATAACTGTAAGTCACATCGGAACATTTGTTCTGGTAGTTGAAGAAAGATGTCGATACGAAGCTGTCGTTAACGTGTATGCTGCTTTTGTTGTTATCACGAACACTGTGGGGCCACAAACAGAAGGAGACATTAAACAACAAAAGTAAAAAAAATAAAAAAATTTTAAATACAATTAAAAAAAGGTATTTTTTAAAAATGTTTACAAGCAAGGTTGTGTGGCTAAGATGCAGGTTACCCAACCATTTGGTCTTGGGGTCAATTCCGCTACACGGTACCTTGGGCAATTGTCTTTTATGACACGAGATTGCCTCTTCCAATGGCCCCCACTCCTCTCAAAAATTCCTCGTCTTGCAAAGTCACTTGGTGACCCTGCTAGTGCTGGTGTCATGTGAAAGGCATCCAGTCCACACTCTAAAGTGGTTGGCATTTGGAAGGGCATCCAGATATGAAAACCATGCCAAAACTGACCCTGTCTGTGCCGGGGCCATATAAAAAGAATTCAGCCCACTCTGCAGGGTGTTAGGAAGGACATCCAGCCATAAAATCCCTGCCACTATGGTGCAAGTCTTCTGCCTGGTCAGCTCCTGTCAAACCATCCAACCCATGCCAGCATGGAAGACAGATGTTAAACGATGATGTGGAAACTGAATGAAGCCTGTATGACAATGATATTCATTTACATTTATCACATGATGTCAAGACAAGGATACACACACACACACACACACACAAACACACTATCTATATACATATACAACAGGCTTCTTTCAGTTTCCATCTATTAAATCCACTTAGAAAGTATTGATTGGCCGAGGGCTATAGAAGACACTTGCCCAAAGTGCTGCATTGTGTGCATGTGTGTCCCACCACCACCACCTGACAACCAGTGTTGGTTTGTTTACATCCCTATAACTTAGCAGTCTGGCAAAAGGGACTGATAGAATAAGTACTGGGACCAGTCTATTCTGCTAAAACACTTTGAGGTGACCCCCACCCCCCCAACATAACACCAGTCAAATGACCAAGACAAGTAAAAGAACATATAAAATGTCAGGTGACTGAGGCTATAGTAGAAAACACTTGCCCAAGGTGCCACAGTTGGACTGAATCCAGAACCATGTGGTTGGGAAGCAAGATTCTTACCACACAGCCACATGTAAGTAATTAAAAACAAAAAAGTTAACAAGTAAAACAATTAAATAGAAATTAGTAAGAAAGAACAATTAAAATTATTCTCACCATTTCTTGAAAACATAAAGCAAATACGAAGCCGACATTCTCATTACATATTCAATGAGATATTTTGTGTCAAAGATTCCAGCTGAAAACATTTCAGATAGATTTGAGACGAAAGTGTTGAACTTCAGCGGCAGATCACAGTAGAAATTCTGATGCAAGAATACCAAATCAATGATGCCGTTGTGTAAGACTATCGGCACATTGGAGAGAAGAATTTCATTGAAAAGATCCCTTACTGACGGTCGACTGATATCATGGTGATCCTGAAAGAGAAACAGATGGAAGTGACAGAGGATTTAATGAATATTCACTGCAGAGTATAGCATAATGCAGGTGCCAGTGTCACATAAAAAGCAATGGAGATAGTTCCATGTTAAAAGCATTGATGATGGTGCCACATAAAAAGCACTGGTGATGATGTCACATACAAAGCAATGGTGATGGTGCCACATTAAAAGCAATAATAATGCTGTCATGCTAAAAACACTGGTGTTGGTGCCATATTATAAGCAATGGTGATGATGCCACATTAAAAGCACTGGTGATGGTGCCAT
>NC_069004.1:30026530-30028109 GCF_001194135.2 Octopus bimaculoides
AAGCAATGGTGATGATGCCACATTAAAAGCACTGGTGATGGTGCCACATAAAAAGCACTGGTGATGATGTCACATACAAAGCAATGGTGATGGTGCCACATTAAAAGCAATAATAATGCTGTCATGCTAAAAACACTGGTGTTGGTGCCACATTATAAGCAATGGTGATGATGCCACATTAAAAGCACTGGTGATGGTGCCATGCAAAAAACAATGGTGATGATGCCACATTAAAAGCAATGGTAATGATCCCACATAAAAAGCATTGGTGATGGTGCCACATTAAAAGCAGGCAGGCAGGGCAGGGCAGGGCAAGGCAGGGCAGGGCAAGGCAGGGCAGGGCAGGCAGACAGGCAGGCAGGAAGGACGGCCATACTTACTCTATCATTACCACGATAATACTGAGAACCTTTTGAGAATTGTCTGTTGAAATCAAAGCCATGGTCTATGAGGAACTGCATTGACCGTGGTTCCACCACATACTCATCGAAACACAGAAGGGCAATGTCGTAGTTTTGGACAACGTATTTCCATTCCTTCACTTTCTTAGTTCCGTGGACCTCCTCCTCCGAGCCGCGGTTCTTCTTGTCAGTCTGATCAACCGTTTCCACTTGTTGCAGCTTGAAGCAGGAGAGTCCAAATGAGAGGACGGAACGTGATCGAGCCGCACTGCTCATTGCTTTGTATCGCTCTTCGACACATCTGAAATAAGACAAAGATACACGGGATATAATTGTCATCGTCATAATTTAAAGTCTATTTTCCATGCTGGCATGGGTTGGACAGTTCGACTGAAAACTGATAAGCTGGGAAGTTACACCAAGTTCCAATCTGATCTGGCATGGTTTCTACAGCTGGATGCCCTTCCTAACACCAACCCCAAGAGCATAGTGGGTGCCAGTTACGAAACACTGGCATCAGCCATGAGTACGATCTCACTTGGCTTGACAGATCTCAAGCGCAGTATATATTACCAAAGGTTTCGGTCACTTGTCACTCCAAACTCATTCCTTGACTGAATGGGTTGGATGGTTTGACAAGATTTGATGGGTCCAAGGATTGCATCAAGCTCCAATGTCTAGGATTTCTGCAGCTGGATGCCCTTTCTACTTTACTGCATGGATTGAGTGCTTTCTTTCCATGTCACCAGCACTAATGAGGTTGCCATGCAGCTTGCAAGACTATATCAACACTGTTTTACAATGTCAGTGTGTAACATGGATACCATGTTACAATGTCAGTGTATAACAAGGGCAATGTTATACTATCAGTAAGTGACATGGATGCTGTGTTACAATGTCAGTGTGACATGGATGCTGTGTTACAAAATCAGAGTGTAACATGAATAGTGTTACAAGAGCAGGGTGTAGCATAGATAACCTGTTACAATGTCAGTGTGCAACAAGGGCACTGTGTTATATTGTCAGAGTGTGACATGGATGCTGTGTTACAACAAAGAACTATAACTTACTTGGCTAATAAAGATTTTCGGTCCCCTAAGCCACTCATCTCCTGTAGAAAGAAAAATTTTAGAAAAGCTAACATTGAAAGAAACCCATCATGTGTGCGTGTGTATATA
>NC_069004.1:30028119-30033751 GCF_001194135.2 Octopus bimaculoides
ATATATATATATATATATATATATATATATATACACACACATATATACAGCACGGAATTTTGTCAATGATCAGGGCCTTTAGTCAAACAAATCGCCCCCAGAACTTATTCTTTGTAAGCCTAACACTTATTCTCATGGACTCTTTTGCCGAACCGCTAAGTTACAGTAATGTAAATACACCAGCATCAAGCAATGATGGGAGGGGGGCAAACACAGACACACAAACATATACATACATACATACACACACACACATATATATATATATATATATATATATATATATATATATACAACGAGCTTCTTTCAGTTTCTGTCTACCAAATCCACTCACAAGGCTTTGGTCAGTTCAAGGCTTTAGCAGAAGACTCTTGCCCAAGGTGCCACACAGTCGGACTGAACCCAGAACTATGTGGTTGGTAAGCAAGCTACTTACCACACAGCCACTTCTGCGCCTAAGTATAACTAATTTATTTCACATAAATTTTAACAGAAAAATCTTGTGAACCCTGGTTGAGATCCACTGATGAAGAATTAGCAAAGCTGAAGGAACTGAGAGAATGGTATTTCAGACAACACCTTGACAGGTGCATCTCAACCAACAATTCTTTTCATTCAACCTTGGAATTTACCTTCTTCATATCCGACAGCTCTGTAAGTTTTTCCGACATCAAAAATATTTACCTGTCCATCTTTGCACAGTACCTGGTGCTTCTTGAATGGAATTTGGTAGATTGGAGGAGTAGTGGGAATAGGTGTGTTAGTCAGTAGGTTCGTAGTGGACAGGGACAGACAGGTGAATATTGTTGAGAATGATGGAGAAGTTGAGGAAGCAACAGAGGTGTTGGATATGGTGGAGGTGAATTCCAGAACAGAGTGAAAGGTGATGATGAAAGACATGAACCTATCCAAGCTGTTGTCTGCTATACCATTCCTTCAATTGCTTCAGGGTCACCAAGTTTGCAGCATGGATTCAGGTTTCAAATTCCTAATTGAGAGAATGTGACATTTGTTTCTACATCAAGGGTACTTTTGATGTACCCTCGATCAGTTGCGATACCTACATTTTGTCACCCTCACCTATCTCCACCACCCTCCCAAATCTAGCAAATTCTATACAAGGAGCATTGGTCAATGAAGAATTGTGGAACAATGACCAATGTGCCAAGTATGTAATGGAATCTTAATTCAGAGGCAAAAAAAATAATAATACTAATAAGGAGTGGCTGTGTGGTAAGTAGCTTGCTTACCAACCACATGGTCCCGGGTTCATTCCCACTGCGTGGCATCTTGGGCAAGTGTCTTCTACTATAGCCTCGGGCCGACCAAAGCCTTGTGAGTGGATTTGGTAGACGGAAACTGAAAGAAGCCTGTCGTATATATGTATATATATATGTATGTGTGTATGTGTTTGTATGTCTGTGTTTGTTCCCCCAACATCGCTTGACAACCGATGCTGGTGTGTTTATGTCCCCGTAACTTAGCGGTTCAGCAAAAGGGACCGATAGAATAAGTACTAGGCTTCCAAAGAATAAGTCCTGGGGTTGATTTGCTCGACTATAGGCAGTGCTCCAGCATGGCCACAGTCAAAAGACTGAAACAAGTAAAAGAGTAAAAGAGTAATAATAATAACAAAATATAAAGAAAAGACCCAGTTGTTTCCAAACTGAAGTTAACAGAAGTGATAGAGACATCAGGGGAATGCTTACAGTGTCGAGTGCAAGGAAAGTGGATCCTCTGATAGCAAGAAGTATGGATGGCCATAAGGATTTGAAGTTGTCAGCATGAACATTGATAATTGGCACAGTATAGTCAGGAGAAGTTGATGAATTGTGGTCAGTTGTGGTTTCCATTGAAGCAGTTTAATGTGTGGAACCTGTAGAAGAAAAAAAACCGAAAACAACACAAAATGAAAGAACATAGAGATTCACAACAACAAAAGGGAAAACAACAATTCCTTTTATGTACATTTTAACCCATGTATATCATCACCATCATCCTTAAACATCTGTTTTCCATGCTGGCATGGGTTGGACGGTTTGACAAGAGCTGACCAGGCTGCGTGTCTGTTTTGTCTTGGTTTCTACAGCTGGATGACCTTTCTAGTGTACAGCACCATACACACACACACACACACATTAATACACGCATGTATAAAAAAAAAATGTATATATATATATAAATACACACATGTACATATCATGAGTTAATGTTCACTTTCCCATGCAGGTGTCTAATAGAATTTACCGATGCAGATTTTCTACGACCAGAAACCTTTGCTGTCATCAACCCTCACCTGTCTTCAAGCCAGGCCAGACATGTTTTCACAGAAGATTGGAAATTAAGGACATTTAATCTCATGACAATGGCACACCAGTGCACATGATGATGATGATCATCATTATTTAACATGTTTTCCATGCTAGCATAGGTTGGACGGTTCGACTGGGGTCTGGGAAGCCAGGAGGCTGCACCAGGCTCTAGTCTGATCTGGCAGTGTTTCAACAGCTGGATGCCCTTCCTAACGCCAACCATTCCATGAGTGTAGTGGGCGCTTTTTACGTGCCACCAGCACAGAGGTCAGAAGAGGCTGGCAACGACCACAATCAGTTGGTGTTTTTTATAGTAGAAGACACTTGCCTAAGGTACCACGCAGTGGGACTGAACCCGGAACCATGTGGTTGGTAAGCAAGCTACTTAACACACAGCCATTCCTGCGCCTATATTTTTTTCATATTATTCAAGTCATGTCCTTCTGTGACGTTGTTTCAGCGCTACTTCAGATTCACGTTCGAAGAGAGGTAACTCTGCATAAACTATTCATACACTCTTTAAAGCGCTGACACAAAAGGAGCGCTACTATGGGTTTCACAGGCGTATACAGTCCAACATACCACTGAAACACGCACGTGTATTAGATATACACGCAAGCCGAAGACACACACACATACATAATGCTAGAAATAACCGTAATGATATACGAAATGCTAGAAATAACTACCAATTGCAGCTGTGGTGCTGTAAACAAGTACATGTGTGTGTGTGTTATAAATTGTATCGCCCAGCCTGTTAGAAGTAGCAGTAAAATATACGCACAGATATGCATAGACCTCTTGCGTCTGAATAGTTTATGCAGTGTTAATTCTAACCTTAGTTCGAAACTGAAGTAACGCCGTTGATTCCATGTGACCAACTCTGTTATGTACCACGAGTCGTTGTTTATGTAGATATTCCAAAACTCTCTCTCTCTCTCACGCACACATTTATGATGGTAGTTTCTTCCTGTCTGAATATGGATTTCAAATTTTGGCACAAGGCCGGCAAGTTCAGGGATAAGTTGATTACATCGACTCCAATACTCAACTGGTACTTATTTTTATCGAAAGGTGGAGTAGACCTCAGCGGTATTTGAACTCAGAGCGTAAAGACGGACGAAATGCCGTAAAGGCTTTTTCCCGGCGGGCTAACGATCCTGGTAAAGAGCAGCAAGCCTTCGGATGGTTATGTAAACTGACCCTAGACGAACAAGCTTTTGTGCATTTGGGGTAAATATGTAGGCTTTGGTCAGATGGGGGTCGTGACGAGGACTCCTTCTTTCTTTGGCATTACAATATATATATAGATAGATAGAAATTCGTTAGAATCTAGGCGCATCAACACGTAGGACGCCTGAACTGGCTAGGTAAATTCACACTAAGGTAAAACAACCATCAAGTATCATGCGTTGGTAGTACACCGCAGGTATGTATAAATCTGAGTATCATATTCCAATATAAACCGCCGATATGAACCAGGGTTGGTTCCAGGCGTGGCATAGGTATTAAACCCCATTTGTGTGTGTATATGTATGTATGTATGCTAGACGTTCAAGAATTGTGCACGATTTTCGAAATCGTTACGTCAGCACCAAATGATATCACTGTCCCTTTAATCCTAAGAACGTATAAGCTTTTGAATTATTTTAGTGTTGCTGTAATCCTTATTCACATCTGACTATTTTAAAAGTCAGTGGACTTTTAAACAGTTAAACGTTTTTAAAAATTATTGGAAGTTATAAAACATATATTAGCAAAATCAAATAAAAAAAATTAAATAACAACCACATGTTTTAATACTTTTATAATAATAATAATAATAGTTTCAAATTTTGACACACGACTAGTAATGTTATCGGAGGGATAAGTCGATCATTTCGACCCCAGTACTTGATTGGTATTTTATATTATTGACCCCGGCTGAAAGGCAAAGTTAACTTCAACAGGATTTGAACTCGGAATGCCAGCGGAGGTAAAAAATACGCACACCACTCCTTTTCGGCGCAACCCTAATCCTAATCCTAACACTAAATGCCGAAAACGGGTGGTGCGCGTAATCTTTACCTCCGCCGAAATACCTCGAAGCATTTTGTCTTATGCACTAACGATTCCACCTGACAGTTTTTGAATAAAACGCCAACAGTTTTATGGAGGAGGTGGTCGTCCAGTACTTCACTTGGTACTTTATTTTATCGACCCCGAAAGTATGAAAGGCAGAATTCATTAAAATTATAGCTTTTATTTTGAAACAAGACCAGAAAATTTGAGGGGAAATAGTTGATACTTTATTTTAAGGAACCAGGAAGGGTAAAAGGCAAAGCTGACCACGGCGGAATTTGAACTGAAAATGGATCGTTTATAGATTTTCCCCACAAAAGTAATTTTGTGTCCAAATGATGAATACCGCATTCATGTTTTTCGAAAAATTAATAATAAACAAGATAGATGCATTTAAATTTATATACTTTTGGCCAATGGAATGAACCGGGGCACTACTTAAATACAGAAGTCCCGAACAGTGCACACTCGTTAGGGTTAGTTTTTAGAGTTACCTACCCTTTATATCGTTACGTAGATATATCGGGACCGTGAAGCTTTGTCCGTTAGAAAAACACATGGTTGGAAATGGGTATCTTTCCACTTTAGAAGTTTAATTTTATTAAAAAACGAAGAAATCTTACTGAACATTTTGTCCAACGATCTAACAACAATTTTTTAAAACTATAGCAGGAGTGGCTATGTGGTAAGTAGCTTGCTTACCAACCACATGGTTATGGGTTCAGTCCCACTGCGTGGAACCTTGGGCAAGTGTCTTCTATTATAGCTTCGGTCGGCCCGAAGCATTGAGAGTGGATTTGGTAGACGGAAACTGTAAGAAGCCCGTCGCATACATACATGCATACATATGTATGTATGTATATGTTTGTGTCTGTGTTTGCCCCCCTCCCCCCACATCGTTTGACAACCGATGTTGGTATATTTACGTCCCCGTAACTTAGCGGTTCGGCAAGAGAAGCCGATATAATAAGTACTAGGCTTACAAAGAATAAGTCCTGGGGTCGATTTGCTCGACTAAAGGCTGTGCTCCAGCATGGCCGCAGTCACATGACTGAAACAAATAAAAGAATAAAAGAAAGGACTCAGATAGGCGGGAAAGGAGTTCGTCGATTATATCGATCCCAGTGTTCAATTGTTACTTGAATTTTTATCGACCCTGACAGGATAAGAATCAAAGTTGACCTTGGCGGGATTTGAACTCAGAACGTAAAGAACCGGACGAAACGCCACTAAGCATTTTGTTCGACGAGTTTATAACA
>NC_069004.1:30034659-30037882 GCF_001194135.2 Octopus bimaculoides
AGTATTTTCCTTACGTTAATAAATGACCAAGTCTCAACAGAACTGTCTACGTGCCGATCAAAACTTCCATCAAAAAAATATCTATGTATCGTATGGATTAACAGAAGTGAAATTTTTGCAAAAAAAAATCAGTAGAAAACATGGTTTTTTGGGGCGGGGAGGGTTCTGCTGTCTTCACACGGACACGAAAGGCCGGTTACCCGGTTTCCATGGCATTTGAATGACCATAATCACAACATCCTATAGAACGAAATGCGCTAGGAAAAAAAAAATAGATAAAGAAAACTTCCATCACAACCAATTCTGTATGTTTTTCCTTCCCTAGAAGATAGTGGGAGCTATTCCGAAATTCGGCCCTTAGCTCCGAGGAAAAAAGATTGAAGTAAATATTCGATGCATCTTCTCCACACAGTGGAGAATTTCGCATTATGGTTCTAAAAGTGCAGGATTGGAAAATGAAGGGAATTGGGGTATGTACAAAAGTGGAGTTGGCTAGTTTTGAGTAAACGAAACGAATATGTAAATGCTCAAAAGCGAGTTTGTAAATGTTAACGTTATTGTTTCTTGTTTAATTTCTCAAAGGCAGAACTTAATTAATGGAGGTAGCATTGTAGAAAATGAGGCATTTCTTATTAAAGAAAAGATATACGAAAAAGTAATTGAAAATTAATAACTCGTTTCAAAAAGTAAACGAAATTATTTTGAAAGTTAACTGAAGAGACTTAACCGAGTTGTAAATTTGAATTTGTTTTGTGTTTATTTTTTTATACAAAAATGTCTTATTTGCTATGCTGCAACCTTCGTAAGTTAATTAAATGTTGTTGAAAAATGAAAACACGAACAAATCACAATGACTTTTAATAATTTTTAAGCATTTACATGTGTTTTCGCTATCTCTAAATATCCAAGTATATTTTTGTACATTCTCAGCTTCACTTTTTTTTTTCAAACCCCCAAAATCCCCCCCCCCACTCCCAAGATCAATGATATCGTTATATTATACAGAAATACTGATGTTAGTCGGGAATAGAAGCAAAAAAGCAACATTCCGACTGTGTCTGATATCGTTTACGCCAAAATCTTGATACTATTTACACCTTCGCACTAAATCTAGTTTCGTATTTCGTTTGACAAAAACTTTCGCTTTATTTTATACATCCGCTTCTTTCACTTTCGCTCCAGATAACTTCATAACCGTTCGATCTATTATTACAAATAGCATCTCTGCCAAATAAATAGCTTTTAATAAATTGTAAGATCAAGCCACGTAGTTTCGCCTCTTCTATTTTCTGTATTTGCTTCTTTAATTTACAGTTTATATTTGATCATTTTCCTCGGACAATCTCCGAGTTGAGCCACCAAACGAGTACAATAAACAAGATAAACCTGTCATGGCCAAACTACAATCTCATGACAATCTGAATGGCACGCCAACGAAAAATTACCTTGAATTTTTTTAGTACTGCAGCCCGTCTGGTGACGAGTCATGTCACATGTGGTCCGCTTCTCGAAAATAGCTACCCGTAACAAGAATCTTTGTTGTTGGTACCGATTCAAACCACATCTGATAGATTCGCTTTGGGAATAATTGTTTTTCTTGAAAAACTTGCCACCTTAATAACAGTTCCAGTTTTGGCACAAGACCAGCAAGTTTTAGCGGAGGGACGGGGCGCGCTAGTTCATTATATTGATCTCAGTGTTTCACTGGTGCTTATTTTATCGACCGGGAAGGATGAAAGGCAAGTCGATTTCTCCGGCATTTAAACTCAAAACGTAAAGATAGATGAAATACCACTAAGCATTTTGTCCGGCGTGCTAGCGATTCTGCCTGCTGGTCGCATTATTTGTTATCATAATAATAAATAATTAAAATGTCATCATTATAGTCTTCACCTTTCCAGAGAGAATTCTTTCAGAGAATATTCCTTACCGAAGTGACGCTAGAGTAGGATTGGGTGGAGGAACAACCAGAAATGCCTATAAAATAATCTATCTTTTTTACAACATTTTGCAGCTTAATTGTATTTTACTCTCTCTAAAATGCATGTCTGGAAAATTTCATTTGTAAAGTTGTAGGAAACAAAATCGAGGGTGGGAGAACACTTCTGAAATTATGGAGGGAATCTCAATGAACGACAAATACTATAGAATTGTAGATAAAGTCTTCTACAGACGCTAAACAAAAGAACTATCGAAGTAGTGGTCAAGCACAAAAAGAAAAGAAAATTGTGGTGAGTGATTCGACCATTACCATTTGTTGGGGAAGATTTGGCTACTTTTTCTAACAAGTCAAATGAATATAAAAGTTGTGTAACTATAATAGGCGGGCGTAAAGAGAAAAAGAAGTGGGAAATGTGGAGAATAGCGGCATAATTTCAAGGAAATGGAGAATGGCATAACTACAGAAGTGTGTTCTATCGTCAACTTTGTTTCCCTATTATTTGCTTAAAATAATTTTTAAATGAAATTTTCCAGATACATTTAGGACGGAAAGGTTACGATGGTGTGATGGGAGAAATTAAAGAAAAAAAATTTCTTTCTCTCTTTAGATCCGTCCCCTCATAGTGCAAATTTACTTGCTTCAGGCATTTGACTGCAGCCATGCTGGAGCACTGCCTTCAGTCGAACAACTTGACCCCAGGACATATCCTTTGTAAGCCTAGTACTTATTCTACCGTTCTCTTTTGCAGAACCGCTAAATTACGAGGACGTAAACACACCAACATCGGTTGCCAAGCGATAGTGGGAAACAAACACAGACACACACACACATACATATACAACGGGCTTCTTTCAGTTTCCGTCTACCGCATCCACTCACAAAACTTTGATCGGCTCGAGGCTATAGTAGAAGACACTTGCCTAAGGTGTCATGCAGTGGGACTGAACGTCGAACCATGTGGTTGGGAAGCAAACTTCTTACCACACAGCCAAGAACCACTCTTATATACTTTACTTGTCCTGCTTTCCAAATTTTTCACTCGTTGGTTTACGTATTTAACTCGTTTGTTCACGTATTTCATAGTGACGTCCTGTACCCATGTGAATATGGTACTTAAGTTTAGGCACCAGAATTTAGTACGGTATTATCCATACAATTTCAAAGTAAGGTGGATTGCTCTGCATTTTAAATTGATGTAATGATTACATTGTTCAATTAAATGGAGTTACATGAAACGATCGTACTGCATTACCTTTGGATATCCTTGTTGCTCATTTTGAT
>NC_069004.1:30040893-30043910 GCF_001194135.2 Octopus bimaculoides
TTTTTTTTATGTCAGAAGCTTTGTTGGACTGTGGTGCTGCCCAGTACTGCCCTTAAATTTGTCGCCCCTCACCCCTATACGTGCTTATACAGCAGACCCAAAAGCACTAACGCTATAAAAACGTCGCTCGTTGCAGATTACCCCACCATTGCTCCTCCTTAATTATGCTGTTATTTTGTGTATGATGTATGTCCTTTGTTTTATCGGCAACAATGTGTAAACCAAGGGAGTATTTGAACATGTTCCAAGTGTTTAGGAAAGGGTTGGAGCGGTGCCAAAATCGCGTGTTTTTAATCAGGTTAATCATGAATACTTCAAAATTCTTGAGCTCATTTCTTAAAGGAGCATTCCTGTGATCTGAAGCAAAATCTATTTGTGGGTATGATGGTCTCACATTCTTGAAGAAGAATCGTAAATCTTCTAGTTTATTTGCTAAATCGCATTTCCATCTCTTTAACAGGGCATGGAATAAGTGCAGGCGTGGCAGTGTGGTAAGAAGCTTGCTTCCCAACCACATGGTTCCGGGTTCAGTCCTACTGTCATTTCTACCATTAACTACTCATGCTGTGTGCTTTTAGCTCAGTCATGCGGTCCGTGAGACTTTCTGAATGGTATCCCTAATGAAAAATTACCTCGATTTTTTTTTTAGTAGTATAGTCCGCTTGATGACAATCTTTCTCTCATGCGGTCTGCTTCTCGAAAGAGGTTGCACATGCTTATTCTAAATCTTCTATCACATACGTTGTACAATAAGCTCCAATTTTTTTTTCAGTCAATAATCAATTTACAAAAAAATGAAGGCAGAGGTTTGCAAGTAAATTCCAAGGTAATTTATTTCATGTCCCACGTGTTGATTCAATTAAAATTTTGTCCCAAGAAACAGATTGTGTGATGTGTGACAACCCTAGTGAGTTATTGAAGGTTGTTCCGAGCAACTGAAAAGCACCAGAGCCCATGATCAGTTGAGTGATGCAGGAGGATGACGAAAGGTACAAATTCTAAATGATGAAAAGGCATTTCATTTGCAACAAGACTTGAGAGAACCGTATCATCACAGTAAACAACCTAACTAGTACGTTAGGGCTGCTGGTGTTGTTGGGAGAGGAAGACCAGTTGACAGCCCGACGGTAACGAGGTCTTGCAGGGAACTGCCATCAGAGGTATGGTCCTAGCTAGCAGTTGCCTCGTTGGCCATCATTGGAGGTGTAAAACAGATTGGAAGAGCTGTTATAGCGCCACCTATATGGCATCATTGATTGGATGCTGACTGACTTGGCATCAGACGTTTTAATGTTTGTTTATGTGTGAGTATATGCTCTCTTTCAAACAGAAGTCTATGGGATAGAATGAAGAGTAAATGCAGTCAGTAGAGTTAACGAGCATCCAACAGCTGGGAGAGACCTCTTTATCTTGGTTTTGACATCTCTCCAGGAGACTCCAAAATAACGTCCACCAACATTGTGAAGCCAGATGTCTTACTCTTGCTTGTTTCTGAACTACTTGGATTTGGAGGTGAGTAATGGCAGCGTTGCACAAGTTGCTATTTAATTTAAATTTCAGTAACGTGCATTGCTGACGGCCATTGCCTTTTAACATTTAAGATTAGGTAATTCGCCAGTGGTGGTTATACTTACCTACAAGTTGACTGCCAACACACGATATAGAATTGTACACAATTAATTCTTTATTTTGTATATTTTTCATTTTGTCCTGCCTGCCTATGCTTTAGTGTTTGCGGAATTTTTTTTCTGGAGAACATTATTTTTCTTTGTGGTTGGGTCGTTGATGACCTCTTTCTAGCATATTGGATGTCCACCTAGTGGTCATCCCTTCTTATACGCATGTATATATATATATATATATAAAGGTGCAGGTGTTATTGTGTGGTAAGAAGTTTACTTCCCAACCACATGGTTTCAAGTTCATATCCACTGTGTGACACCTTCTACAATAGCCTCAGGCCGACCAAAGTCTTGAATGGATTTGGTAGACGAAAACTGTAAGAAGCTCATCATATATGTGTGTGTGTCTTTGGGTCTGTTCCTCACCACAGCTTGACAATCGGTGTTGGTTTGTTTCCCTCCCCGTAACATAGCGGTTCAGCCAAAGAAATCGACAGAATAGGTACCAAGTTTTTATTTTTTTAAAATAAGGCACTGGAGTAGATTCATTTGACTAAAAATTCTTCAAAGCAGTGCCCTTGCATGGCCACAGTCTAATTATTGGAACAAATAAAATATACATATAAGAATTTAGCAACTCAACTCTAAAAGAATATGAAAGAATTCTTGTTTGGAACACTGAAAATTGAAGCAGATAAAATTGTCAATAAGTGTGTAAAAACCGTATTTAGAAACACTTTTGATTACAAAATATCAAAGGCTGCCGGTGGGATATGAACACCACCTCTGTAATGTTTACAAAGGTGTCTTTGTGCCCCATGGGCTGCTTTTGATTTATACTGGCCAAACTGGTTCTTTAATACACTATTTACATGCCTTTTCTATAGCCTTAATTATTTCAACTTGCACCATTTCAATATATATTAGTTAACAATCTCATTATAAGTAGAATCAACGAAATCTATAGATATTCAAATCAAAATAGCAAACAATACTGTCTTCCCATTTCAACTTCTTTCTTAGAAAATTTTTTTTTCAAAGTGGCTGTGTGGTAAGTAGCTCTCAAAAAACAATAAAAGCTCTAAATAATAATTATTCAAATTCTGACGACCCCCAACCCACCACCTTTTTCATTATATATATTATTCACACACACGACAGGCTTCTGCACTGTTTCCTCCACTAAACAGTTCTATTCACAAAAACAACAAAAATGAAAATAAATTCAAATTTTTCTTTATCTTTTTTTTTCCTTTTGTTGAATCACTATTTAATTTATTTGGTCTTGAGTCTTTTATTATTATTTTTTGTTTTTGATTGATTTTTTTAATTATTAATATTTCTTTTCTTTTTTTTAAACTTGGTAAAGAAATATTAAAAAAAAAATTTAAGCAA
>NC_069004.1:30044234-30051495 GCF_001194135.2 Octopus bimaculoides
AAGGACCCCTCCCCTCCCATATATTTTTGTCTTTTAAAGGGATTTTAAAGAGATGTCATTTTGAGGCAGAAAAAGAGAATTATCAAAAAAAAAAAAAAACTTTTTAAAGATGTCATGGTAAATGCCACACCTGAAATTTAGGGATTTTAAGAAAGGAAGGAAAATGGTAGCCCCATGTCACAGTCCACAACCGAAGGCAGCACTCAAAAATGGCTTTCGGTGCTACTACTATTACAACTACTACTACTACTACTGCCATATGGCATTAGCCACTGCTAACTCTATGACTGCAACTACCAGGTAGGTCTGTTTAAATGGTTACTACAATGATGCAACTACTTTTTTTTTTGCCCTGTCACCATTTACAACAGATGATTGTGAAATATTGCGTAATAATGCATGACCACTATTGCTACATAGTTTATTTTGTTAGCCCAGTTGTTGTCAATTAGGTGTGTTAGCCCTGTGTTGGTGAGTTTTGTTAACCCTGTATTAGGTGAATTTTGGTAGCTCCCCTGCCAGTGCATTTTGTTGACCTTGTTGTTAACGAGGTGTCTTAGCCCTTTGCTGTTGGTGAGTTCTGTTAGCCCCCTACTTGAATTTTGGTAGCCCCCATTGTCAGTGCATATTGTTAGCCCTGTTGTCAGTGAGTTTTGTCAGCCCTACTATCAGTGAATTTTACAAGCCCCATTGTCAAGGCATTTTGTTAGCCCTGCTATCAGTGAGTTTTGTTAGCCCTGTTGCCAGTGAGTTTGTTATCCCTGTTGTCAGTAGACTGTTTGTTAGCCCTGCTGTCACTGAGTTTTGTTAGCCCTGATGCCAGTGCTATCACTAAAGTTTGTTAGGCTTGTTGCCAGTGAATTTTGTTACCCTTGTTGCAACTGAGGTTTGTTAGCCCTGTTATCAGTGAGTCACCTCAGTTGTCAATTTTGTTAGCCCTGTTGCCAGTAGTTTTGTTAGCCCTGCTATCAGTGAATTCTGTTGACCCAATTTTTTTACATCCACACTAACCTGTCCATGTTACCCCAGCCCTACCAGAAATCTCTTGTAGACGACACTGCAAGAAGGGGTCAAATAAATCCTATTCCTGAAATCCTGACCCTGCCAAACAAAAAAAAATAATAATAATAAATGATAAAGGACACTGTGAAGGGTACAAAGTGACATCCTTAGCCCAGAAGAAAAATCCTAATTATAGGGCAAATTTATATAGAACCACATAAGTGGGTTAAGTGTACCAATAATTGAAACTGGAAAGTTTGACAACACAGTAAGTTTGATGGTAGGAATTTTTTTGCATCAATTTTATGTGTGTGTATATATATAAATTATATAAATATACTTTGTGTATTAAGGCTACCATTGGTTTCATGTTATATTTACCTCAACAATTATCAAGCCTAACACATCAGTGTTCGCCTCCATTTTGGATTATGGAGGTGAACACCAATGTTCCATGTGATACACTTAATAATTGTTCATGCATTCCTTAACATGAAACCAATGGTAGCAACAAATAAAGAATCTTTAGCCACCAATGCGGTGTTGAGTACTCGTTCTGATTGTTTGATATCTACATATGTGGATAGATGGACGCATGAAGCACAGGTATGTATGTGTGGTGAGGATGTTTGCTTCCCAAGAAAACTTTTTTTGTCCAAGGAACTGTGGGATTCCTTGGGCAAGTGTTTTCTACTATAGCTCAAATAGACAAAAGCCTGGATTTTAAAAGTGAAAACTGAAAGAAGCCTATCATCTATGTATGTATGCTTGCATGTACATGTGTGTGTGTCTACTTGTCTAGATTTTGTGTGATGGTTATAAGCAAGTATCACTGTGATACAAGCAGTGTGTCTGTTTCCAATCTTCCATGAAAACATGTCTGGTAATGGAGAAATATTGCCTTACTCGGAAAGATGACAGGAAGGGCATCGCCCAGCCATAGAAAAATCTGTTTCAATAAATTTCATCTGACCCATGCAAGAATGGAAAGGTGGATGTTAAATTGATGGTGAGGATAATCTCATACATACATTTAGATTAAACCCTATTAAAAAAAATTAAAAAATCTCCACAGACCACATACAGACATAAGATGAAAATTTTAAAGGAGGAGGAAGGATGGTAGGAGGCTAAAAATGAAAGGAGGTGAGAGGGAGTGGGGCGAGGAATTATGTATGTTATTTACATTTGATGGGCATATGGCAAAGTGGTTAAGAGTGTGGGCTACTAACCCCAAGATTCCAAGTTCGATTCCAAGCAGTGACCTGAATAATAATAATAATAATAATAATATTGAAAAATACCTTAAGAATGAGAACTCAGGTTTGAAATTTCCCCAAGACACCCGATGAAGGCTGGAGGGTATATCAGCCGAGGTCAACTTTGCATTTCATCCTTTCAGGGTCGATAAATTAAGTACCAGCAAAACATTGGGATTGATGAAACTGACTAAGTCCCCTTCCACAAAAATTTCAGGCCTTGTGCCTTTAGTAGAAAGTATTATTATTATTATTACTATTAAGGTGGTGAGCTGGCAGAAACGTTAGAACGTCGGGTGAAATGCTTAGCGGTATTTCGTCTGCCATTACGTTCTGAGTTCAAATTCCGCTGAGGTCGACTTTGCCTTTCATCCTTTCGGGGTCAATAAATTTCGTACCAGTTATGCTCTGGGTTCAATGTAATCGACTTAATCCCTTTGTCTGTCCTTGTTTGTCCCCTCTGTGTTTAGCTCCTTGTGGACAATAAAGAAATAAGAATCATTAGCATGTTGGGCGAAATGCTAAGCAGTATTTTGTCTACTGCTATGTTCTGAGTTCAAATTCCGCTATGGTCGACTTTGCCTTTTATCCTTTTGGGGGTCAAATAAGTATCGAGTACACACTGGCGTCAATGTAAACGACTTAATCCCTTCCCCCAAATTTGAAGCCTTGTGCTTCTACTAGAAAGGATTATTATCATTATTATTAAATTGGTGAGCTGGCAGAATCATTAGCACACCGGACAAGCTGCTTCGTGGCATTTCATCCATTTTTACATTCTGAGTTCAAATTCCACCAAGGTTGTCTTTGCCTTTCATCTTTTTGGGGTCAAAAAAAAAAAAAAAAAAAAAGTACACCCTACCCAGAAATTGCTGACCTTCTGCTAGAATTTGAAACAATTATTATCATTATTATTATCATTATTACCTCCACCTTAGCGAAGGCAGAGGTATTGTTTTCAGTCGTGTCTGTTTGTCCGTGGACAAGATATCTCAAGAACCACTGGATGGATTCAGATGAAACTTTCAGGGATGTTTGACCTTGTGACTGGCACCAACTGATTAGATTTTGGGATTGATCGGATACCGGACAAGGATCCTGGGTTATCTTTTCGGTTTATTTTTTTACTTAATTTTTGTGAGCAGTCAGGTTCATTTTTAGTAATCTCGTTTGTGAGAGCAGTCGAGTTTATTTCAGATATTCTCATTTTAAAAAATCATCTCTGGCTAATCATTGAGAGGACATCGGTGTTGCCTTGGCAGAGGTTTGCGCTCTCTGAGTGCTCATTATTATTATTATTATTATTATTATTATTAGCTGGCAAACACACAGAATCAGTATATTGGACAAAATGCTTCGCAATATTTATTCTAGCCTTTATGTTCCGAATTCAAATTCTGCTGCGATTGACTTTGCCTTTCATCCTTTCAAGGTCGATGAAATAACTTGGGTACTGGGGTCAATGTAATTGACAAGCCCACTTCCCCAAAATTTCAGGCCTTGTGCCTATAGCAAAAAAAAGTATCATTATTATTATTATTAGGCAGCAAGCTGGCAGAATCATTAACAAGCTGGACAAAATGTTTAGCAGCATTTATTCTGGGTTCAAATTCTGCCTTTCATCCTTTTAGGGGGTTGATAAAATAAGTACCAGTCAAACTCTGCTGTCAATATAACCAACTTCTCTTTTACCGTAAGATTGCCAATCTTAGGTCAAAATTAGAATGGGTCATTATTATTATTATTATTATTATTGAAGGTGGTGAGCTGGCAGAATCGTTAGCATGCCAGGCAAAATGCTCAGTGGTATTTCATGTCTGCATGTTCTGAGTTCAAATTCCACTGAGGTCAACTTTGCCTTTGAACTCAGCGGAATTTGAACTCAGAACATAAAGACAGATGAAATACCGCTAAGCATTTTGCCCACCATGTTAACATTTCCGTCAGCTCACCGCCTTTAAATTTTACTTTTTTCCACTTTAGGCACAAAGCCCAAAATTTTTGGGGAGGGGGCCAGTCGATTAGATTGACCTCAGTATGGAACTGGTACTTAATTTATTGACCCCGAAAGGATGAAAGGCAAAGTCGACCTCAACGGAATTTGAACTCAGAACATAAAGACAAATGAAATACTATTAAGCATTTCGCCCGGTGTGTGTGTTAATGTTTTCGCCAACTCGCTGCCTTAGGAGTAATAATAATAATAATAATAATAATAATAATATAGGGTGAAGATGGTAAACTGGCAGTATGGTTAGGGCACTGGAAAGAGCTCCTTGCAATATCTGTTCCTGTTCTTTGGGCTGAGAGTTCAATTCCCATCAAGATAAGTTTTTTCCCATCATCCTTTGCAGTATTAATGAAATAAAATACCAGTTTAGTCCCATGGTTTGGGGTGCAATTGTAAATATGTAAAATAAAAAAGAAGAAAAAAACCAGTGTAGATGAGAGGGGGTAGAATATAGGGAGTGGTGAGGGAAAAGCTGGGGTATGTTAATTTGGTGGGTGGGGGATTTAAAAATGTAATATTCTGCATCAGACATGCTTACGCACACATACACACAGTGTGTATATGTGCATGTATGTGTGTGTGTACATATGCAAGCAGCTGTTTGCGTGAGTATATGTGCATGCATGTTAGTGTGTGTGTATATATATATATATATATATATATATATATATATATACAAGTGGGCTTGTATGTATATGCATGTATGTTTGTGTTTATGTCTGTGCACTTGTGTGTGTGTGTGTGTGTGTGACAGATTTTGAAACAAAATATTTTTTAGAAATCATAAAAAACCAGCAAAAATAACAAAAGCAAAAAAAAACAACAAACAAACAAACAAACAAGTGAACATGAAACTCTTACATAACTGCTTGACCTGTTAGACAAAGCAGCTAAAAATCTTCTTCAAATTTGTAAAAGATACACTGGATGATGTATTGCTGGAGTTTTGCGCATGGGGGGAAAAGGTGGGATGGCCATGTCTGGACTACTTTTGATTCTAGGTCTTCTCAATGAGGATTGAGCAGGGGTTAAACAGTCTTGGCACTGTGTGACAATGGTAAATGAATGTCACTGACATATAAGCAGGGTCATTCATTTGCAATCTTCCATGAACATGTCTGGTCATGGAGCGGTGGAGGGAATATTACCTTGCTTGAAAAACAGGTAAGGGTTGGTAACAGGAAGGGCATCCAGCCATAGGAAAACCTGCTTCAACAAACTTCATCTGACTCATACGAGCATGGAAAACTGGATGAATGCATCTAAGACTACATTATCTAAAGCAGTGGTTTTCAAACTGTGGTCCGCAAGGACAAGACAGGGGGTCCGTGGACAGCAAATACTTTTTATGGGCAATTTGATTTTATATATGGTTTTTTAATCGAAATCTTTTAATTGACAATAAACCTATTTGTTAAATACTGTTAAATAAATAAATGTAAAAATATGTTATTTTAAGCAAATATTTATGTATAAATTTCATAAGCGTTTATAAGGGAGTCCCTAAGGTAAAACCTGAAATATAAAGGGGTCCACAAGTCAAAAAGTTTGAAAACCCCTGATCTAAAGTAACTTTTTCTGTAAACAACATCCTGTCATCACACAGCAGAACCAGTAGAGCATCATACAGAATAGTCTGTCATAATTGTTCCTGCCCT
Organism: Octopus bimaculoides; assembly: GCF_001194135.2. NCBI lineage: Eukaryota > Metazoa > Mollusca > Cephalopoda > Octopoda > Octopodidae > Octopus > Octopus bimaculoides. The sequence continues at coordinate 30,050,165 of NC_069004.1, forward strand.
TTATGTTCTGAGTGTAAGCACCACCAAAGTAAAGTTTGCTTTTCATCTATTTACGGGGTTTGATACAGACTTCAAATTTTGGCACAAGGCCAGCAAATTTCGATGTTGGTGGCTAAGACAATTGCATCGCTCCCAGTGTTTATATTATCGACCCTGAAAAAAATGAAAGGCAAAGTCGACCTCAGCAGAATTTGAACTCAGAACACGAGGACAAATGAAATGCCACTAAGCATTTTGCCCAGAATGCTAATGATTCAGACAGCTTGCCTTCTCTATGGAGACCTGATATTAGATAAAATACCAATCCAGCACAAAGGGTTCTACTCTTCTTTGTCTTCATGTTCCTTCCCTTTAGTCTCCCCATTCTTCTCCACCTCTTCCTCCCAATTCTTTTCTCTCCCTCCTCTACCCACTCTTTCTCCTTCTCCTCCCAATTCTCTTCTCTTCTTCCCCTACTGGTTCTTTTGTATGATAAGACATTTTTTAAAGAAAAAAAGGGGACACCTGAAAAACTAGTCTTCATTCTCTTTTTCAGTCTCCTCCTCCTCCCCTTCTTCCTCGTTCATTTTCTACTCTTTCTCCTCTTCCCAATTTTTTTTCTCTTTCTCTTTTCTTTTCATTCTTTTCCTCCTCCTCTCTGGAAGAAATCCACTGCAATCAAACTCAGAGAGGAAAGGGCTCTGCCAGGGTTAACCTTAACACAGCACACTTCATAGATCAGGGACACCATGGCACTGTGACACCCTGAACCACCATGATTCCACCAAGAACACTAAGGGTTCCAACCAAGGCAAGAGTATGATGATTTGAGGGAAACTTGGCTGTTATTTCTAGTAAACCAAGATACCACAAGAGACTTCCTTGCTTTGTCATGTATATCATTATCTAATTCCTTTGACAGGTGCCAGGGGTAGTGGTAATGGGGATGGACAAGTGGGACAGGGTATTCAGGGTAGCCTCCACCCTGATTCCATCCACTTCCTTAGATATATGCATCACACAGATAGAATGGAAGCCTCCTGTGGTGCCAACCAAAGGTTTGGTGGTTGGTATGGAACCCAGGAATTGTATTTGTAATAAAACCTGGGAGCTGAAGGTGTGTGTGTGTGTGTGTGTGTGTGTGTGTGTGAGGCAGTGTATATGAAAATGTATGTGTGGTGTGTGTTTGTAAGTCAATGCATGTGTGTGTGTGTGAGAGTTATAGAAGTTTCTTTTCAATCAGAAATATATATATATAAGCATCAATTTGTATTTTAAAAAGAAAGTAACAAATGAATTAATTTAATAAAAATATTAATTAACTGTTAATTAAATATTAATAATACTAATTG
>NC_069004.1:30051727-30053075 GCF_001194135.2 Octopus bimaculoides
GTTCCTGCCTTTGCTCACCCCCCCCTCCAAAACAGAAAATTTACTTTTTAGCATAAGTTTAACAAATAACACATCTACTGACCTACAACTACATAATAATAATGGCTTCAAATTTTGCCTCAAGGGCAGTCATTTTGGGGGAGGGGACTAGTCAATTATATCAAACCCCAGTGTTTCACTGGTATTTAATTTATCGACCCAGAAAGGACAAAATGCAAAGTTGAACTCGGTAGGATTTGAACTCAGAATGTAACGACATGTGAGATACCACTAAGCATTTTGCCCGGCATGCTAATGATTCTGCCAGCTCGCCACCTAAATAATAATAATCATCCTTTCTACTATAGGCACTAGGCCTGGATTTTTGTGGGGAGGGGCACAATCGATCACAACGACGCCAGTACTTGATTGGCGCTTAATTTATCGACCCTGAAAGGTTAAAAGGTAAAGTAGACCTTGGCGGAGTTTGAACTCAGAACATAGCGACAGGCAAAATGCTTAGCAGTATTTTGCCTGGCGTGCTCACGATTCTGCCAGCTCTCGCTGTCTTAAATATAAGAAGAAAGAAAGAAAAAAAAGACAAAGAAATCATTAATAAAAATGAAGGGAAATTTACTATTATAATTATTTTTATTGTTGTACTGAGGTCAACTTTGCCCTCCACCCTATCAGGATCGATAAAATAAGTACCAGTCGAGTGCTGGTGTTGTGGTAAGCAACTTAACCCCCTCTCCCGAAATTGCTGACCTTGTGCCAAAATTTAAAATTATTATTATTATTATTATTATTATACACTAATGCTTATTCATTTAGGTTGCCCTTGTGACTAATAAATTACTGTTATGTGTGAAGAACCATGTTTGTATGAAAAAAAAAAAAAAAAACTAATGCTTTGCTTACTGTTGTTGTTGTTATTGCATGCATATTTATTCAGTGTTGAGGTTTTAAGTTGTTTGTTGTTGTTTGTTCGTTATGAAATCCTGAAAAGCAAAAAAAAATTTTTACGAAGCTTTTAGTTTCACATTTTATAAATTGTTCCAAGTAAAAATTCCAGTGGATTTCATTACCATTCCAACAAGTCTGGAATTATTTTAGATGTTACGAACTTTTCTCTCCAAAACATGCAGTAGTTAGATGTGGCCTTTATATCATACACAAATATATAAACACATATAGATATATAAAACAAACATTATATATATATATATATATATACACACACATATATAAATAAATAAAATGTGTTATATATAAATATATATATATAAAACAAATGCATTTTATATATGTATAACATATATCTATAAAATGCATTATATATATATATATATATATATATATATATATA
>NC_069004.1:30053107-30059694 GCF_001194135.2 Octopus bimaculoides
TGTGTGTGTGTGTGTGTGTGTGTGTGTGTGTGTGTGTGTATATATATATATATATATATATATATATATATACACACATAAAACAAATGCATTATATATATTTATATATATACACATAAAACAAACATTATATATATTTATACATATATATATATATACATATAAAGCAAATATATTATATACATATATATATATATATATATATACACACATAGATGTAAAACAAACACGTTATATATATATATATATAAACATACACACATATATATTCAGGCTGTCTGTTAATTAATTATCTTTACAACTTCCACAGATTTATTATTGCATGCAACCAATGGAGTCCATGTGGATGTGTTCTTGTGTTTCTAAGAACTTTAATATTTTCCAATAAACTTTGCTGAGTTTCATTTTTTCCTGAACTTTTCAAATTGTGAAGATAATTTATGGACGTTCAATATACACATATAAGGAGCCCCAACAACCCTGAGTCATATGGACTCACAGTGCTAGATTCCCAGTTTCCATAGCATATATATTTCCCCACCTGGAGGGGACACTAGTCCATTGTAGGTTTACTCATTTTTGCCATGAATTCTTTTTGGCTCAAGAACACTTTAAGTGTCATCCAGTCTAGGAATTGAAACCACAATCTCAATCATGAGTCCAACACCCTAACCACTAAGTCACACTCCTCCACGTACAAATATATATTGCATTTATATACAACTACACATATTAGACCCACACACATTCATACAATGTGCATGTATATATATTATGCTATATATATTTTATATAGTGGTAGTAGAAACCTCTTTGAAATGCAGTTGCTATATGCTTGACTGCCACTTCAGGTGCAGATCCATGGTCTCAAGACTGACAGATGCCGACTACTACACTATATATATATATATATATATATATATATATATATATATAATGCCTAGTTTAGAATAGAGGCAACTGATGAAGGAATAATTCCAAAGGGCTATTTGTTTTCCTATGTGTTCATTCCGTTGTCTGTAGTTCATTTTTCTAATGTCCTGTACCTGAATATGCATCCATATACACATGTAGATGTAAGTATGTACATATACGTGTGTATACATGCTTATATATCCGTTGTATTATTTATATATAATATATATATATTTTTTTTATATAGTTTCAGCTTAGAGCTGCGGCCATGCTGATGCACTACCGTGTGATATATATATTTATATATATATAAATGTGTGTGTGTATGTGTGTATTTCTACAACCACAACTTACCATAATGAAAATAAGCACCAATGGCATGCAATCCTTGTCTTGCATGCAAAGCAGAACAACGTCTCAAGAATTCTATCAACAACGACAACAACAACAACAGCAAAAGGTATGAGTTTGAGGCAAATGCATTGTGGGTAATAAAAAAAATTTAAATAAATAACAGTTCTTTTTTAATATTTTTCTCATATACAAAAATGTTAACGTATACAAATCCACACACATGCATTGTTTTTTCTTTTTCTCTTTTTGTTAGAGTCCGTTTTTTTTTTTTCCTTTTTTTTCTTTTTGTCATTTTTGGTCTCCTAAAAAATAATATCACTATAACTATTAATAATAACAATAAGGGTCTCAAATTTCCGGCACAAGGCCAGAAATTTTAAGGGAGGGGAGTTAGTTTGATGTAATCAACCCCAGTGTTGTCCTGGCTCTTATTTTTTTCTTCGCGAGTTGATTACAATCAACCTCAGTGCACAACTGGTACTTATTTCATCAACCCAGAAGGGATAAAAGGAAAAGTTGACCTCGGCAGGATTTGAACCCAGAATGTATAGCTGTTAATAATTTTTTAAGTCTAATATAGGCACAAAGCCCAGAAATTTTAGTGGAGGGGGGGGGCTCAGTCGACTACACTGATCCTGGTATCTGCATTGTCTTTTTATTTCCTGACACCCTCAACCCACACCAAAGGGATTGAAAAGCAAAGTTAACCTGAGAAGAATTTGAACTCAAAACATAAAGGGCCAGAAAAAAATATTGCAGGGCATATTTCCTTTCCTGATATTTTGTCAATTCTGTCAGCTTGGCACCTTAAATAATAATAATAATAATAGCAACAACAATTATTAGTTATAGTGGCATCAAATCACAGTCATGTAGAAGGTGGTGGGGTGTGTGTAAAATAAAGGTAAGTTGATTAAATTCCTTCTGCGTGATTCCATATTTCACCTGCTTTTCTCCCTGTTCACCCAACTCCAAATATATTTACGGTTGCGGGTTCTTATTCATCTCCCACCCCTTTCTGAATGGGTGAAAGGCAAATAGGACCTTGGGGGTGAGATAGATTTGAAATTAGAATCATAATGGTTAAAGTGCTGTAAGCCAATAACAATAACAATAATAATAATAATAATAGATATTCTATTGGTACAAAGACATAAAAAACTAAAAAAAATAATAATAATTAAAAATATAAAAATAATAAAAATAATAATTAATATAATTTACACAAAAGGCTAGGGTTGGGTTCTGAGGAAGGGCAAGGGAGGGATAGGTGTTCCTGTCATTTTAAATTGGATTTAATTTTTAGCAATCATTCCTAACCCACAAGAAAAAAGCTGATGCAAGATGGAATTTGAACTCAGAATCTGAGGTTTCATAACTAAGAAAAAACAATTTTTTTTATCTGTACAAAAAAAGGCCACAGAAGAAAATGATAAAAGTAAATAATAAACGTTTCTGGTTTAAATTCAAGGCCTGTAGTTTTGAGGGGAAGGGGTCAGTTGATGTCATCAGTCTCAATTCTTGTGTAGTACTTTATTTCATCGCCCTCAGAGGAATGAAAAGCAAAGCTAGCCTCATCAGGATTTGAACTCAGAATGTGAAGAGTTAGGAGAAATAACATGCAGCATTTTTTCTGACGCTCTGCCGATTCTACCAGTCCACTGCCCTAGTTTATAATTAATACTCAAGACCAGCAATTTTAAATAAAGGAGTTTAGTTAATACCATCAACCCCAATACTTCAACTGGTACTTTATTTTATTGGCCCCTGAGGGATGAAAAGCAAAGCTGACTACAGCAGGATTTGAACTCAGAATGTAAAAGTGTGAATAATTTTTTTGCTGCCGCACTAATGATACCACCAGCTTACTGTCAGTTGTTTCTAATTTAGACATAAGTTCTACATTTTTGAGGGGAAGGGTTAATCGGTACAATACCATCAACCCTAGTACTTGATTTCATCGACCCTGGTAGAACGAAAGGCAAAGTTGACTTCAGTGAGATTTGAACTCAGAATCTAAAGAGTCGGAAGAAATGCCACAGAACATTTTGTCTGGTGTTCTAACTATCCTGCTAACATGCCACCTTAATAAAAAATATTAATTGAGCTTCTTAGAGGAAGCCTGATATTTGTTTGTGGTGGAGGTTGGTTCAAGGGGGCAGGGGAAAGATTAGATGTTGTGACAGCATGCCTTTACAGTTTGAAATATAATTTGCGATATTCAGAAACCGATTTAGGTAAAAAAAAAAACGGAAAAGGTAGAGGGGATTGTTCTTGTCGAGGGAAGACAGAAACCGATTAGTGACCTCTTTTGTTTAGTATAATATTAACAATAATAAATAATAATTCTTTCTAATTTTAGCAGTACAAAGCCAGCAATTTTGAGAGGAAGGTAAGTTGATTACATCAACCCCGACCCTCCTTGGTGTTCAATTGGTGCTTATTTTATCGACCCTGAAAGGGCGAAGGGCAAAGTGGGCCTCGATGGAATTTGAACTTAGAATGTAAAGAAGCTGGATGAAATGCCACTCATGCATTTTATCTGACTTGCTAACGATTCTGCTAGCTCGCTACCATAATATTAATAATAACAACAACAACAACAAAATATAACAAGCACAACAACAACAACAGTAGTAGTAGTAGTAATAGTAGAAGCAGCAGTAGTAGTAGTAGTAGTAAAGGAGAATAGGACACAAAGTGGGGGAGAGGAAATGAGGGCGAGGGGTGGGTAGCAGTTGTGTAAATGGACACCAGTACATAAACTGGTACTCTGTTTTATTGCCCACCCATCCCCGTCCTAGAAAGGGCAAAGGGCAAGGTTGACTTCAGCGGGATTTGAACTCGGAACACAGAAATGGTATACTAAACACTGCAAGCAGTATTTAGTTCCCCTTTCTGCAGATTCTGACGCTAGTGTACCAACAATAATAATAATAATATAATAATAATAATAATAATAATAATAATAAAAATAAAAATGGTTTCAAATTTTGCTACAAAGGGCAGCCATTTTGGGGAAGGGGATGAGTCAATTACATCGACTCCAGTATTTCACTGGTACTTAATTTTTCGACCCCCGAAAGGACAAAAGGCAAAGTCGACCTCAGTGGAATTTGAGCTCAGAATGTAGTGGCAGACGAAATACAGCTAAACATATTTCGCCCGGCATGCTAACGATTCTGCCAGCTCGCCACCTTAACAATAATAATAATAATAATAATGATGATGGTGTTTTAAATTTTTGGCACCAGGCCAGAAATTCTGAGGGGGGGGGGGGCAAGTCAATTACATCGACCCTCAGTGTTTAACTGGTACTTTATTTTATCGACCTCTCCAAGAGGATGAAAGGCAAAGTTGACCTGGGTGGAATCTGAACTCAGAACATAATTAAAGAGCCAGAAAAAATACTGCTAAGTATTTTTTCCAGCATGCTAATGAGTCTGCAGCTCACCGCCACCACCATATTAATAATATTAATAATATTAATAATAATAATAATAATAATTAAACCTTATTTGTTTTCTGCATGAAGCCAGTAATTGTGAGGGGGAGGACGGAGTTAGTGTTGATACCACTGACTGCCAGTACTTGACTGGTACTCTAATTTTATCGGACACTTCTGCCGCCCACCCAGAGGAATGAAAGTCAAAGTTGCCCTCAGCAGGATTTGAACTCAGGATGTGAATAATCGGAAGAAATAGTGTAAGGCATTTTGCCCAGTGCCCTAACAATACTGCCAACCCACCACCATTGTTAATGATAATAATAATAATAATTCTTGTGGTTTTTAGTCGTGCCTATTGTCTCTGTCCACCATGGTTTTATAGCTGTTGCTATTTTTGATGATGATGATGATGTTGTTGTTGTTGTTATCACATGTTAGTGTTAGTTTGGTTGTGATTGGATATCCTCTCTGGGGGTCAGTCATGTGATTGGTCAGTGTATATATGTCTCCCTTTCATGCTAGAATTCACTGGATCTTTATGGTCATTTTCTGGCAACTTGTCTTGGATGAGTGGTCAACGGACAATCTGAAATGAATAGACAGCAAACAGTTATGTAGGTAGGTAGGTTAGAAGGTAAATAAGTGGACAGATGGAAGGACGGATAGATGGGAAGATAGATAGATAGAGTTATAGATATGTTTCTTTATTAGCCACACAGGGCTGAACAGAGAGGGGACAGGTTACAAAATAAATTAGTTCTGAAGATTAGTGGCCAATATAGTAGCAGTAAAAAAAGGCAGAGAGAAGAGACAGTTTCAAAGAGCTCTAAAAATTACTTACTCAGGGCTTTTTCCTTTTTATGTAATTGGTCATCTAGCTTTGTGGTCAACATGGTTACTTATGGCCCTGAAAATAAATAAATATAAAATTACATTTGTCTTCAAAGAAATAAGCTTATTATTGTTGTTATTATTAGGCTGTCTATAGTATTTAGTTGGATACAACATTAGAGATTGGACATCATCTTTGTTTTTTGGGGGGATTAGGTCTGGTTCTGAAGGATTAAGGTTGGCACTCAAGAATTATATCTGGCACTGAAGAATTAAGCAGGATGCTCTAGAGTTAAGCATGGCACCAACGAATTATGTCTGATGCTCTGGGACCATGTCTGGCGCTCTGGGACCATGTCTAGTGCTCTGGGACCATGTCTGGCGTTCTGGGACCATGTCTGGCGCTTTGGGACCATGTCTGGCGCCCAAGGATCATGTCTGGTGCCCAGGGATCATGTCTGGTGCTCAGGGACCATGTTTTGTGCCCAAGGACCATGTCTGGTGCTCAGGGATCATGTCTGGTGCTCAGGGATCATGTATGGTGCTCAGGGACCATGTCTGACACTGGAATTATGTCTGACACCCAAGGGTTATGTCTAAAACCCAAGGATTAAGTCTAACAACTAAGGAATAAATCTGGTATCTAAGATTATATCTAGCACTCAGGAATTATGTCTGGTGCTCAGAATATTAAGTGTGCCACTGTAATAATTGGCTGGTATGAGAGGGTGAGAAATGTTGAGAGTGAGAGAGAGGGAAAGAGGGAGAGACAGGAGAGGGAGATGCAAGAAAAAAAAGGGGAAGTGAGAGACATGAGAGAGAGAGAGAGAGAGAGAGAGAGAGATGAAGATATGATGTCATAGAAAGGGAGAAAGAGAGTTGCAAGAAAGACAAAGCAGAGGGGGGGGAACATGAGAAGGAGAAGAAGTGTTGGCAGAGAAAGAGAGACATACAGACAGACAGAGAACTGGTATATAAGTAAGCTACTTACTTAATTTTGCGCGTTCTGGTCACGTTTCGCTTTTCTCAATCTTCTAAA
>NC_069004.1:30059783-30061441 GCF_001194135.2 Octopus bimaculoides
AAAAAAAGAAAAAAAAAAAAGCAATATCAAATAATATTTCATGATATTAGAATCACAAATTCACATGTGATATCATGGTATGAACCGTGATATCACACGGTACCAATAATATCTCATGATCAATGGAAGGGACAAAATATATTCTTGCTTTAAACCAGACATGGACAAATCTTTTCTTTTCTACTCAAGGCACAAAGTTCAAAATTTTTGGGGAGGGGGGTAGTCGATTAGATCGACCTCAGTACACAACTGGTACTTAATTTATCAAACCCGAAAGGCAAAGTCAACCTCAGTGGAATTTGATCCCAGAAAGTAAAGACAGGCGAAATACTGCCTGGCATGCTAACAATTCTGCCAGCTCACTGCCTTGACATGGACAATCTTTTGCAAGAAAAGGGCCACATGAAACATGATTCTGAGTGGCACCTTGGCCAAGTGTCTTCTATTATAGTTTCAGGCTGACTAAAGCTGTGCGATTCAGTTTGGAAGATGGAAACTGAATGAAACCTGTTGTATCTTTTATCTTCAGTCCTTAAATGGTAGTCATGCTGAAGCACTGCCTTGATTTTCAGTACAAATATGGAGTGTGAAAGCATTGCCCATTGACCATTTCCAAACAGTGCTGAGCTATGCTTCTCCCAACAGATGTTGAAAATATATATGTGTGTTTGTGCCCCACTACTGCTTGACGTCTGGTGTTGGTGTGCTTACATCTGTGTAACTTAGCAGTTCAACCAAAGAGATTGATAGAATAAACACCAGGCTAATTTCATTTGACTTCAAATTCTTCAAGGCAGTGCTCCAGTTTGGCCACAGCCCTATGACTCAAACAAGAAAAAGGTAGAAGGTAAGGAGGCCTCACAACCAAAAACATTCAAAGCAATTTTTTCATTTAGGTATACCATTCATAAAGTCTTGTGGGTCACTGTTTGGCCTTGACTGTTCGAAAGCTGAGGCAAGAATAATGTTGGCTCTTCGAAACAGGTGGTAAGAAAAGTTAGGTAGTGCAGTTTCAAATCAGTGAGGGAGTGTGTTAATGAGCCCTTTTTGATAAAACAGAGGGGTGACTGTGAAAATAACCCTTTCTTAATAGCAATGAGAATGAAATTTACTCTTTTAAAATTTGGGAAACACACATGAGAGCATGCATGTGTACATACACAAACTTCATGCTGTTTTACACCCAATGTAGTAGTAGTAGTAGTAGTAGCAGCAGCAGTGGCGACAGTAATGATGATGGTAGTAGTAGTAGTAATAGTAGTGGCAGTGATGGTGGTAAAAGTAGTGATGGTGGTAGTGATGGTAGTAGTAGTGGTGATTGTTGTAGTAGTAGTAGCAGCAGCAGTGTTGATGGCAATAGTAGTAGTGATGGTGGTGGTGGTAGTAGTAGTGATGGTAGTAGTAGTAGTGGTGGTAGTAGTAGTGATGGTAGTAGTAGTAGTAGTAGTGATGGTAGTAGTAGTAGTAGTGATGGTAGTAGTAGTAGTAGTAGAAGTAGTAGTGATGGTGATAATAGTGGTGGTGGTAGTAGTGGTGGTGGTAGTAGCAATATACTGTCAGCAACCACAGCAGTGACAATGATATCACTTCAAAACTCTGGCAAGATGCACACACACACACACACACACACACACAAACAGGTATAACATGGATTTCTC
>NC_069004.1:30061451-30071893 GCF_001194135.2 Octopus bimaculoides
CACAAACAGGTATAACATGGATTTCTCTGGAACTTTTGGTTCTAGCGCCATTCCATATTACTGACATTTTTCCAAATCAGGAGCTGACCACTTTGGTTAGCAAACTCTAAATTAAACAAATATTATATCTATGTAATTAATAAAATGAAATACAGGTACATCGTACATTAGTGTAAATTAGTGCAGCTCTTAAAAAGATTCTTGACCATCAATGTCCGAAAAATTGATGTTGTACCTGTAATATCCTTCACTCCACACAGATAATACTGATATCATATTTTCAACTCTCTGATAAAACACACACACACACACACACAGAGTAATATTCAACACTCCACACAGTGGTATTAATATCCCGATGTCACACACGAGAGGGTGTTGGAAAGTTCCTGGCTTTTGGTAAAAGAAAATACGGGAGGATCAGTCATTTATTTCACTGAATATATTCTCTCAGGTTCACACATTTATTGCAGTGGGCCTGCAGTTTTTCTAAGCCCTGTAAAAGAATTCGGAAGGCTGGACCTCCAACCAAGCCTTTCACAATACCCTTAAAGCCAGGAACTTTTCAGCACCCCCTCATTTGTGCGTATATGTATATATATATATATATATATATATATATATATATATATACACACACACACACACACACACATGTGAAGGCGCATAGCCTAGGGGTTAGGCATATTGCATTCATGATCTCATGATTGTGGTTTCGATTCCTGCCTCAGCCCACTCACAGCTGTAAATGAGTAAGCCCTGCAATAGACTAAGCCTTCTCCTCAGGGACAGGCGAGGGCAGGGATGGAGGTTTGGCCTTCTTGCCGAGCCAGCAGTGTGGTGTCATTCGAAAGCTAAAATGTAGAGAAAGTGCATTGTGACCAGCAGGGTGTAACATACAATAGCCTGGTTGATCATGTAATCACATGATATATATACACATATATATATATCATCATCATCATCATTTAATGTCCGTTTTCAGTGCTGGCATGGGTTAGTCGGTTTGAATGGAGCTGGTAAGTCCAGGGTCTGTTCTGGCAGGGTTTCCACAGCTGGATGCCCTTCCTAATACCAACCACTTTACAGAGTGTACTGAGTGCTCTTTATATGGCACCAGCACCAAGTAACTTGCATGACAAAGAAGCCCTTCAGATGGGGAGGCAGGGAACATTAACCAAGGTGGTTTAGGATATCAATTCAGCTATTGTGGACAGGTTTTCTTGAGAAGAACAAGGCACCAGATGTTTGGGCCCTTTGTCATCTCCTTCATAAGGCTCAATATTTTGAGATCAACCTTCAGCACTTCATCCCATGTCTTCCTGGGTCTCCTTCTTCCACAGATTTCATCCACTTCTTTATGCAACTGTCAACATCCCTACACATTACATGACCAAACCAGCACAGTCTTCTCTCTCGCACACAGCATCTAATTCCTCTTGTGCCTAACTTGTCTCTCAATACATTAGCACTCAATCACATATGTACACTGACATTGCACATCCAGCAGAGCATACTTCTTCACCAGCCCATGCATGTCCTCTGCATTCAAGGCCCACATCTTACTATCATGTAGTATTGCTCTTTATATACATGCATCATACAATTTTCCTTTCATTTCTGAGAGAGAGATCTTTGGTTGCCAGAGGTAAAAGCTCTTTGGATTTTCCCTCATCCTATTTTGTTCTAGCAATTACGATTTCTGTACATTCTCAACCATTGCTAATTAGGTCCCTAAAGTAGCAGAAATTATCCACTGTCTCTAAAGAGACTCTAGAGCATTTGAGAAAATCAATTTCTTGAGTATCTGTAGTTTTTATGGCTCCTGTGCATCTTCCAAATACAAACACTACTGTCTCTGACAACCTTCCTATTACTCCACTGCACCTCTTGTATGTCCGTAGCTTTCACTGGGTACACTATATGGAATTCCTCCCTACCTGCACCTTTCCTACATATTGTGTAGGGCCATTTATCTGGTGAGGGTAGGGAGAGCTTTGTCAGTTTCCTTGCTTACTAGAACCTTAGTCTTTGCTAAATTAACTTTAAGGTCCTTTGATTCCAGGTTTTGTTTCCACACATGGAATTTCTTGTCTAGTTCTGTTACAGAATCTGCAATAAGAGCAAGATCATCAGCATGTATACAGTTCCCAGGGGCAGCTGATCTTGAATTCTTCTGTTATGGCCTGGAGGACAATGATGAATAGGACTAACAATCAAGAACACCTTAAGTCCCTGATCTTCATGCTGTAAGACATTGGCAAACCTCTTCCTTTCTGCTTCTGTCCTTGCTAAATAAACCTGTTGCCTAGCTTCCCTCTTGGCTACCTGATATAGCACATTGCTACCTCCTTTCCTCCAGTCTTTCCAAGCCCGTCTCTTCACTTGTATGGCCCCTATCTAATTCACTGTCCCCCCAGCAAGGTATTCTCCATCTGGCAGAAACTTTGCCCCGGATTTGATCTGCAGCCTTCAGAAGGTTGTCCCATAAGAACTTCCAGTTGTCCTCAATGTTATATATCACAAGCTCTTCCTCTTTCGCATCAAATACTTTAATCAGAATGTCCTCTAAGCTTCTAACCATTTGATGCATCTCTGTGCTTCCATAACTTCCTTTTCCAAACTGGTTTGCATCTTTGAGTCCATCTAGCCTTAAGTCTGAAGTCATTAACCACTAACCTATGTTGAGTTGTATATTCCTCACTGAGAATACAAGTGTCTGTCTGTCCCTGTTCCAGGGGAGGATGTAGCCAATCTGGTTTGAGTGCTGACGAGTAGATGGCTGGCTGGTTTCCTGAAGTTAGTGTTGCAGACCATCAAGTCATTTGCATCACAGAACTCCAAGAGCCTTGTTCCCTTCTCATTTGAAGTATCAAAGCTGAAACCTCCATGCACACCATAGAATTCATTGGTGTGTTGCCCAATATGACCGCTAGAATCGCCACCTACGATAAGATCATTGTCCTTAGTTGTTGAGGTAGTCTGCAGAAGGGGCCCATAGAAACAGACCTTCTGTTCATCTGTTAGTCCAGCATGTGGAACACATGTAGAGATAAATGACAGTTACATTTGTACAAGACTATTCTCAACTTGATAATCCTATAACATACCTTAGCAAATTCAATCACTTTGTCAACCCACTTCTCTGCCAAAAGTATCACTGAAGAATTCAGAAGAATTTCAATCATATCTATGCTCCTTACTCACAAGCAGTCTAGCTGAGATTCCCCACCATTATACCTCTTGCAAACAGCAAACATCTACATCTCTCCACTCAAGCATTTCAACAATCTCACACCATACCTACCTCTCATTGAACCGACATTAATCCTGTGAGTTTATGGCCATCAAGGGAATACGATCTCGATATCTGTGATGAAGAAGAAGAAGAGTACTTTTTCGTGCATGTGCCTGAAAGTGATGGGTCCTTGCACATGTCAATGAAAGCATGTACAGGTAGAGGCATAGGTAAATGTGTATAGAGTGCTCAATGTTCACTGTCTCCCTCCAGTCCTACAAAGTCTCCAGGGGAAAACCCCAGCAAAAATAAGGCAGTCAGGATGAGTCGAGTGTGGTTAGAGCAGTCAAAAGGCATCAGTCAATTTCTAACAATAGTGAAAGTAGGTGACACACAGACATGTAAGAAATACATATACATGTGGTTAGGCATAACAACATGTATACGTAATTGTATGTGTGTAATTGGATATATGTATGTATGTATGTATATGTAATTGCATATATGTACGTATGTGTAATTGTATGTATGCATATATATATATATATATGAGCAGTATTGGTATCTAGAAGACCCAAAGAGTGTCAGGTAATGCTGCAATGGACAGACCGTAGTTAAACTCTTGCTTTGATAGTGATACGAGTGAAGAGTCTAATATGGGTCTTGTATTAGCATGCATATATATATATATATATATATATATATTAGACAAAATGAGATAACAAAGCCAAGGCTGTGAGGAGTTTTCAGGACATTTATAAGGAAAAAAATATAGATATAGTCTTACAGCTGTTTCTGGGATATTATGGATACCCTTTCATCTGAGACGAATATTATCCATAATATCCCAGAAACAGCTGTAAGACTATATCTATATCATTTCCCTTATAAATGTCCTGAAAACTCCTCACAGCCTTGGCTTTGTTATCTCATTTTGTCTAATATATATATACACACACACGTAATTGTATATATGCAGGTATATGTAACTGTATATATGTATGCATATCTAATTTTGTGTCTGTGTAATTGTGTATATGTATGTATATGTAATTGTACATTTGTATGTATGTGTAATTGCATGTCTGTACATGTAACTGCATGTCAGTACGTGTAATTGCATGTCTGTATAACTGCACGTCTGCACTTGTAACTGCATGTCTGTACGTGTAACTGCATGTCTGTACGTGTAACTGTATGTCTGTATAACTGCACGTCTGCACTTGTAACTGTATGTCTGTACGTGTAACTGCATGTCTATGTGTAACCGCATGTCTGTACGTGTAACTGCATGTCTGTACGTGTAACTGCATGTCTGTACGTGTAACTGCATGTCTGTACGTGTAACTGCATGTCTGTACGTGTAACTGCATGTCTGTACGTGTAACTGCATGTCTGTACGTGTAACTGCATGTCTGTACGTGTAACTGCATGTCTGTACGTGTAATTGTATGTATGTGTAATTGTATATGTATGTAAACTAACACAGGTGCTTAAGACAAAACTGTATGAATGGTTGTATGTATGTATGGTTGCATGAATGTAATAGTCGCATGTATGTATGTATGGTTATGTATATATGGGTATGTAGACTTCTACGCAAACCCATTCACATGCATATATTCTTTCACGTACTTTACATTCACACATGATGCATGCACATGTCTAACTTTACTAAAGGTGAAGGTGTTTTGAGGTAAACTAGTTTTAGCAACTATATGGGTTAATCTAACAGCGAATTTAAGAATCTATTTACTCAAACAGGAATTCAAGTATGCTTCATTGCTACCACCACCATCACCACCACTACAACGACAAATAATATCAATGTTCATTGACGTAGCATTTGAGAGCAGCTTCAGTTATGTGACTTGGATGTCAAAATAAATGTTATCAAAATACATATTCGTGAATATTCTAGCAAGCAATCAATCAACCAATATGTCTCTCTGATGACGGAATACCCAACTTACAGAGTCTTCACTCAATATGATGCTCCAATAGCTAGGATATTCCAAAAACAGCCATCAGAGGTTATTTTTTACTATATTTTACCATTCATTATGTAGCTAAATTTAGACTGAATTAAATGAAATTAAAATTTCCTTGTTTTGCCTTGCCTAATTGTTTGACTTTCCTCACTATATGAGTAATATAAGATATGGATTCAGAGAATCATGTGGTTATCACAGTAAGCTCCTCTAACAGACTAGACTATCAGTTCACACACTAATTGTTTTAAAAAGTCATGTAATGTAAAGTGTCTATGAAACTGAAAATCCAAATGATAAAATTATTCTGTAAATAGTATATAAACTATACAAATTAGGAGATATGAGGTGATTATAGGTTAACCACATGACTTCCATAGGGTTACAGCTGTTTTACAATCTTTTTCATGTGGTATCAATTTCAGTATGTAAGAAATTCTCTTTACGTCTGCTTTCCATGCTAGCATGGGTTGGACGATTTGACTGAGGACTGGCAAGCCAGAAGGCTGCACCAGGCTCCAATCTGATCTGGCAGAGTTTCTACAGCTGGATGCCCTTCCTAATGCCAACCACACCGAAAGTGTAGTGGGTGCTTTTACGTGCCACCGGCACGAGGGCCAGTCACACGGTACTGGCAACGGCCACACTCAAAAAGGTGTTTTTTACGTGCCACCTGCATGGGAAATTGTGCTTAAATAGTTGCATTATACAAATACAATTGTATTTTCACAAATTAATACAAATAAAGAATGGTAGCTCATCAGATTATCGGAGTATCATTGTTACTCCAACAGTTCCACTCTAAATACACATGTAATGTACAGAAGGTTGGAACTGGACAAAATTACATTGATTTGGTCAGTAAAAGGTAAACATCACAGTTAAGAGACATTGTGTTGTTATTATTATAACAAAAAATTTCTTCATTACAGCAGGGATCAGTAAACTTAGTCCTCAGATCAAAATGATAGGCCTTCCACTGCATTTCTTGTATTGAAGAGTTGCCCCAGTCTACTCAGCTGTAAATGAATAACTCCATAACAGACTGGCATCCAGTTCATGGGAAGAGGGGGGGAAAGCTGTGACCTCAGTCACTCATGTGTCACAGAAACCTTGCGAAACTGGGGCGTGCAAGTGCACATATATCTGAGGATAGTGTGTGAGCATATGTGTGTGTGTGTGTGGGGGGGGGGCTTGAGCACATGCATATGTGCGTGTGGGTGAGCATAAGATTAAGAGAGCCTGAGAATGTGTATGTGTTTGTATGAGTGTGCATCTGTGAGGGCGTATGTAAATAAGTACATGCGCTGCTTTTAAATGCTCAAGTAGACGAGTTACATGCATATATGATGAGATGGGTGTGTTAAATGATGAACATCACTCTCTTTGAGATGATCAGGAATGAAGAGATCCTACGGTATGCTGGTCTGCCTCCGTGACGGAGGCCTTAATCGACAGAAATTTACAGTATTTGGGTCATGTACATAGGATGGACGACAACAGACTTCCCCACACAATTCCTTTACTCCTGACTTGCAAAGAGGGAAAGGAAACCAAGGAAAACCTAGTTCGAGATTGAAAGATACTGCAAAAAGGAATATGAAGTGGAAAGGAAATTGATCATAGTAAATGGCAAACCCAAATGAAAAACCAACCAGTATGGAGAAAGCTTATTGTGTCATGCCAAAGCCCCAAACAGTCAAAATCATGACGACTGACTGCAGATGAGACATGTGGGGTTGACCGAAAAGTCCATTTGGTTTTTGTTGACATTAATCTTCAAGCACTCTAATAAGTGGCTAACTTCAGTCTGTCCCTTATGCATGTGAAAACATTAGATGCTTGATGTGAACTTGCAAAGAGACAGGTTCTATTTTGTGTGTTTGAGATCACCCTGAAAATGGAGAACCAAAATGAACATTATTGACACCACATGCCTTTTTTTTTTTATTAAAAAAAAAAAGGCACCAGTGAAAACCTTCTGGAAGATATGCGCTGTGTACAGAGAGGGTGCCGTTACAGAATATATATGTCAGAAGTGGTATTCAAAATTTCAATTGGAAAATTTTTCGGTTCACTCTGGTCAGCCAATTGAGATTAACAGAGACACCAACCCTTGTTATACAGCCAGGATAATCGCAGATATTCCCCAGATATCCAAATTGAGTGAAAACCATCTACATCAATTGGCTGCATCATCAGGTTCAACGACGGGGTTTCACATTGATTGAATGAGATTAACCTTATCCATTTTTATCCATGGTTCATTGCAGAAACTTGAAGAAAAAGATACTTTTTTTGAAGAGAATAGTGACAGGGGATGAGTAATGGATTGTCCATTATAACAGGGTGAAGTGCAAATGATCACAGAGGAAGCATGGTGAACCACCGGAGCAGGACTTCACCTGGAGAAGGTTATGCTTCTCAATTTGGTCAGGTTGGAACAGAGTTGTCTTTTACAAGATTCTTCCTATGGACAGGACCATCAAAGTGTCCTATGACCAGTTGGACAAATTCAACACAGTGATCCATGAGAAGCATCCAGCACTTGCTAATTGAAAGGGCGTATTCTTTCATCATGACAATGCCAGACCACTGGGGTTTGGCTGGGAAATTTTGCTACAGCCTCCATATACACCTAACCTTGGGCCTTCAGAGTCTCTTCAAAATATATTGAATGGATAGCCCTTCAACTCTGAACAGGAATTTTTCACTAGTAAAGACAGGAAATTCTTTGAGCTGGGAATAATGGATCTGTCCACAAGATGGCAGAAGATACTGGAACAAAATGGTAATTATATCATTGATGGATCTGTCCACAAGATGGCAGAAGATACTAGAACAAAATGGTAATTATATCATTGATTGAATAAATCACTTTGTACTCAAAATGTGTCTTCTTTTCACTTAAAAAAAAATCACAATAGATATGACAGTTAAACAAATCAAAGTATACAGTATTATAGATCTTACCAAGTGGTTTCACACTTCATATTAAATAATCAGATCTTACCTGATAATAACACTCATCAGAGATGGCAGGTATGGAAAACATGGCAACTGTTCTCGGTTACTGGAGGTGAGGAAACAGTTTGTAGGTACTATGTACACACACACACACACACACACACACACATATATATATATATATAAATGTATGTATATTTTTTCAATGTGTACAAATAACACAGAAAAAATAGTTACCAGGGTAGCAAAAATTCACGTAAGTGCTAAGGATATTACAACCTACTTATAAAGGTAGGAATTCCAGGGTTAAGTGAAATATTTTTGTATAACATGGATAAATTAAGAAATGGAGTCAAATGCAGGTGCTATTCAAATCATTTATACTTGCAACATATGTTCCGAAGAAAGCATTGAGATTATTGTTCTCCAATTACTAGATGTTCATTAAATTTGAAATCTTAATTGTTGATATGACATGGTATGTCATAAGTGTTTGTATATTGTCCTTTTTGTCATTTTGGTTATAAAATAAACAGATTAATCAACGGAATATAGTGTCTGCAAGTTGATGAGTACTTCATATTCCCCCCCATTTTCTTATTGCTATATATATATATATATATATATATATATATATATATATATATATATATATATATATATATATAAATACTATATATAACATATATAAAATCTTGCAGAACAGTGAATATAATAGAGATATAGAACATTACTAAGAAGAACGAAAATAATAACAACAATAGCAAAAAAAATAAGAAACTTACTTGACATATACAAAAATGACACACATAACTAATATAAGAACAAGTATGCAGGAAGTGATACCAGCTGCTATCCCAGCAATCCTCAGTCGAGTATAATCCTTTACTGTAAGAGAAAAGAAGAAAATAACAATAGACATTTTCATACAACAATAATAATGATAATAATAATAATAATGATTAAATTACAATAATAATAATAATGATTTAAAATTTTGGCACAAAGCCAGCCAATTCAGGGGAGGGGGTAAGTTGATTACATTGACCCCAGT
This sequence comes from Octopus bimaculoides, assembly GCF_001194135.2. Taxonomy (NCBI): domain Eukaryota; kingdom Metazoa; phylum Mollusca; class Cephalopoda; order Octopoda; family Octopodidae; genus Octopus; species Octopus bimaculoides. The sequence goes on from NC_069004.1 coordinate 30,070,702, forward strand.
GTGTAACTGGTATTTATTTTATCAGCCCTGAAAGGATGAAGGGCAAAGTCTACCTCGGCGGAATTTGAAGTCAGAACATAAAGGTAGACGAAATACTGTGAAGCATTTCGCTCGCTGTGTTTACGATTCTGCCAACTCGCTGCCATAATAATAATAATAATAATAATAATAATCCTTTTTACTATAGGCATAAAGCCTGAAAATTTGGAGGAGGGAGAAAGTTGATTGCATCAACCCCAGTTTCACTGGTACTTAATTTATCAACCCCAAAAGGATAAAAAGCAAGGTTGACCTCGGAAGAATTTGGAATAATAATAATAACAACAACATCATCATCATTATTTATTAGCATGAACATTTCAAGGTCCACTTTTCCATGTTTGCATAGATCAGGTGGAATTCATCAAAACAGATTTTTTTTCTCTCTGTTGTCCAGGCATTTCCATGGAAGATTAGAAATAAACACCATCACGCGTATGAAGGTGAGATTCATTTACAACAATCGTATGATGTCAGGACAAGGGGACACTAATATACTCGCAGACAAATGTGTGCGCACACAATACAGGTGAGCAGTGAGAATAAATGCTCAACACTGCATTTGGTAATCCTACCCAACATGAAACCATTGGTAGTAAGTTTAAGTGCAATCCACAAATAAAATAAAATAAAATATATATATACACAGAAACACATACATATATATATATATATATACATTAAATGTGTTTTAAGGATCATAGCATCTTTTGAAAAGTGTTATGATTAAATAAATACTTCAGTGAATTAAGTAACTGATAATTACAGAAAATAATTCCAATAATTAATAATGAAATAAAATTGATTTTTGGGAAATATATAATTAAAAGAGCGAAACAAAAATAAAAATAAAAAAATGAGAGAAAAAAGACAAAGAAATCAACATGATGAGTAATAAAACAAAAATAATTAAAATTTTTAAATATATAAAACAATTTTTTTATATAAATTGGATTAACAAGAAAATTTTGGATTAACTTTGAAAAGTGATTTAGATTTACTGAAAATACAGTTTTAGGATTAATTTAGAACAATAAGAACAATAATAAAACAAAACAAAAAAAAAACAAGAAATAAATATATTAATTTGTTGATTTAAATAAATAAATGTATGTATGGTGTGTGTGTGTGTGTGTGTGTGTGTGTGTGTGTG
>NC_069004.1:30072130-30074645 GCF_001194135.2 Octopus bimaculoides
TTTCCAAGCAAGGTTAATATTTCCCATGCCCAGAAAACTGGAAAGGAACCACCCTGCTTGTATGACGGTGATGCTCATTTACAACCATCACATGATGTCAATTCAAAGACACACACACACACACACACACACACACACACACACACACACAGAGGACAAGCCTCTTTCAGTTTGCATCGAACAAATCTGCTCACAAGGCTTTGGTGAGCCAGGGTTATTGTAGAAGACACTTGCACAAGGTGACACACAGTGGAACTGAACTTGGGACCATGTGATTGGAAACTTAATTTCTTAACCACACTACCAAACATACATACATATGCACACACAAATATGTATATATACACAAACATATATACGACACACACATCATCCGTTGTCCATGCTGGCATGGGTTGGACAGTTTGACCAGGGGTTGTAAACTGAGAGGTTGCACCATAATCCAGTCTGGTTTGGCTTGGTTTCTATGTCTGGATGCCCTTCCTAATGCCAACCACTCCAAGAATGTAATGGATGCTTTTATGTGCCACCACCACTGGTGCCACTTGTGTGACACCAATATCTGCCACGATTACAATTTCACTTGACTTGATGGGTCTTCTACTCAAGCGCAGCATATTACCAAAGGTCTCGGTCATTTGTCATTGCCTTTAGCTAATTTACATTTGACAGTAGCAGCCATGCTGGGTACAAATGTCACTGAATCTTCAGACAAATTGTGGTTTCCAATTATTTTAACAAATTCATTTTTAAGGATCAAGTGCATTTAATCCCTAAAACCAACTCTCCTATTTTGTTTCATACATGGGAGTAAGCCTCTTCTCTTTATCTTGTTCTCGTGTGTGTGTGTGTGTGTGTGTGTGTGTGTGTGTGTGTGTGTGTGTGTGTGGTAAGAAGATTGCTTCCCAATCACATGGATTCAGGTTCAGTCCCACTGTATGGCGCCTTGGGCAAGTGACTTCTATGGCCTTGAGCTGACCAAAGCTTTGAGAGTGAATTTGGCAGAAGGAAACTGAAAGAAGCCCATCATATATAGGTATGTATGTGTCCCACCCCGCCACCATCACTGCTTGACAACCAGTGTTGGTGTGTCCGTGTCCCCATAACTTAGCAGTTTGGCAAAAGAGATCAATAGAATAAGAACTAGGCTTTAAAAAAAGTCCTGGGGTCAATTTGCTCGACTAAAACACTTCAAGGTGGTGCTCCAGCATGGCTGCAGTCAAGAATATACAATACATACATGGCTGCAGTCAAGAATATATATGCATATATACATACATATAAACACCTTCTCCTCAACTTACAACCTAAGTGACTTATGACCATCTGCACTTAAAACCACAAAGAATAAGGAAATAAATAAATAAATAAATAAATTTTCGGATGTTGGGCAGCTGCGTGTAGAATAACTATGGCAGCCTCTGGGAATGCAAGCCTCCCTCAGACCCAGGCATCCACTGCCTTCCACTGTCTCTCACTCAGTCGCTTTCAAGCATCAGTTGCGTTAGAATGAAAATAATGTTGAAAAATATATACTGACATACGACCAGATTGACTTACGATTTGTCAGTCAGAATGGAACTCACTTAAGAGGACTTAAGATAAACTTACCAGAAGACTAAGTTGTCAATAAATAGGGAAAAAGTAGTATCGTCAGGTATCAAAGAAATGTCTTCTGGTATCATCAAGGAAATTGCCTTGTTTGATATGCAGAAAAGAAGTAGGTTTAAACTCCATATGCTGCACCCATGGATATACAAGAAATATTGTAGAATCACAAATAGACTAAAATGAACCTCCATATGTGGCAGATACACAAAAGAAATACACGTTATGAGCACACCAGAAAGAGATTCTCTTAAATACTTGGACAGCTCCCTAGAAATAGTTAACAGCTTCTGTTACCTACAAGACATAATTAGCAGGAGAGGTGGTTGCTGAAAGGGATGGCCTAAACCAATCCAAACTCCAAGAGACCATGACCAAATAAGGTTGATAACACATACTGCTGGCACTAGGATAAAAACCAATCAAAAGGGACATGTATTTTAACCCTTTTGCATTCAGATTATTCGGTCAAATGTAATGCTTATTTATTCACATTGCTTTGAATTAGCCATGCATCATCTTGTAGTCTTGAGATATCAATGATGTGATTGCTTATTTTGAGAAGGACCTTGTATGGTGGGTGTGAGAGGCAGCATCTGATTGGTTTGAACCCAAAACAAGTAGAATATTTAAGCCAGATAGGGCTGGTTTGAATGCTAACGGGTTAAATTTGAGTATATAAATTATACACTCAAGAAGAAGAGTGCAATCACTGAGACGAGTATTCCTGAGGACATCGTCAAACTTTTCATGGTATGGCAGGATAAACAAAAAAACAACTGCCTGTTCTAGATACAGAACTACAGCTAGAAAAAAACTAATTCCCATCCACATTGTATGAAACCTATATATGTATAAAAACATGCATACACACACACACACACACATATATATATATATATATATA
>NC_069004.1:30074657-30079845 GCF_001194135.2 Octopus bimaculoides
CTATATATGTATAAAAACATGCATACACACACACATATATATATATATATATATATATATATATATATATATATATATATGGGCACAGGTGTGGCTGTGTGATTACAAAGTTTGCTTTCCAACTACACGGTTCCATGTTCAGTCCCAATGTGTGGTACCTTGAGCAAGTGCCTTCTACTGTAGCCCTGAGCTGACTGTAGCCTTGAAAGTGGATTTCGTAGACAGAAACTTGAAAGAAGCCCATCATATGTATAAATGTATACATGTTTGTGTCGTCTTTTGACATCGTGTGATAGTCGTAAACAAGTGTCACTGTCATACAAGCAGTGTCATTCATTTTCAATATTCTGCAAAAACAGGTCTACCCATGATGAAATAATAATAGCTTGCTTGGAAACAGGGGAGGGTTGGTGAGAGGAAGGGTATCCGGCTGTAGAAAACTCTATCTCAGCAATTTTGTCTGACCCATGCAAGCATTGAAAAGTAGATGATATGGTGGTGAGGATGGATAATGATGTAGGTATAGACATGGATCAAACCATGTAAGGTCATAGCTTTGACCAATAACAAATGTGTATGCACATGTGTTTGTGTGTATATGTATGTGCATGTATATGTGTGTGTGTGCGTGTGTGTGTGCGCATGTATATATGCATAAGTACGTGTGCATGTGTGTGCATGCACGTGTATGTGTGCAGGATTATGTGAGTGATTGGCAAAGATAAAGAGTGTAGTTGATTCATTTCTGCCATTATATAGCTGGTACCTTTGCCATTAACCCCCACCTCCTCCTCCTCCTCCCCTTCTTCCTCCTCCTGTTACTTCAATAAGTCCCTCTCCAATGCTCCCACTGGATAGTTTCATATCCTGTGGTGCAAAAAAAGGGACAAAAGGATCAACTCTGTTTCCTTTACAATTTAACAAATTGCATCAATAACTAAGTGTTGAAGCCCCGTTCAAAAGACCTACATCAGTGGTTCTCAACCAGGGCCCATGTAAGATTTGGTGAGGGGGGGGGCACATAAGATTTTGATAAACTTTATGTCCAAAAAACTGGTTATACTTCTACAATACAACATTTTAACAATTTTTTAATACAATTCTTTAAGTATATAAATAGGACTTTTTTTAAAACATCGGATGGCTACGAGGGTCCTCCTACCCTGAGTAAAATGGGAATTAAAAAGGTTCCTAAGCAAACCATGGTTGGGAACCACTTATTTACATGGTCGCTCGCTTGTCATGCTAGAAATAATAGCCAAATTTCATCACCATCATTCATCTGCACACATATAGGAAAATTACACCCTAGTCTTGTCAAGGGAGGGATATGCTAAGCAATGCAATGGCCCTGCAACCAATATGAAATGGCTCAATGCTTGGGAAAAGGGCCAGTTGGTCACAGGTCGAATGCTTTTCATTGTAGCCCGTTTTAGCAGGACTGACCAATCTTTTAACTTTTATTTGTTTCAGTTGCTGGACTGTGGCCATGCTGGGGCACAGCCTCAAAGGATTCAATCAAACATACTGACCTCAGTACTTATTTTTTTAAGCTTGATGCTTACTCTATTGGTCTCTTTTGCCAAACTGCTAAGTTACAGGGATATGAACAAATCAACAACACATTGTTATGTTGTGGGTAAGTGGGACAAATACAAACACACACACACACACACATATACAACAGGCTTTCACATAGTTTCCACCTACCAAATAAGGAATTGGTCATTCTGGATCTATGGAAGACAATACTTGCCCAAGGTGCCACACAGTAGGACTGAATCCAAAACCACATGATTACAAAATGAGCTTCTTAACTACACAGCCATGTTCTAACCATGACCACCTCCAAAACAATATTATATCATGTGTCCTAGTGTTTCCTATTTTTTTCTTTTTGCTTTCATATGACAGTTAGGGGATGTGTGTTTTGAGAGAGATTTGATTGCTATTTCTAGCAGACAGAGCAACTACATAGAGAGTCCCATGTTGGATTGGACATCAGCTGATATTATAAGGTGGAGGAAGAGGAGAATGGAAGGGGAGAAAGGGAGATGAATAAAGGAACACAACATCGTAGAGTTTGGACAAGAGGATTAGTGAACAAGGATTAAAGATTCAAAGTTTCATATTATTATTATTAATGATTTTCTTTTTGTTTTTACTTTCCTAATGCTTACGTACAGCTTTCTCTCGCAGAAGTCAATGCTGGCTTTCTCTGATAGACAGAGAACTCTGGGAAATGGAAGAATTACAAGCATTGGTTGATTTGCCTACGATTGCATAAAAAATATCTGCATGTGTGTGTATCTGTGTGTCAGAGAAAAGGTGTGTGAGTTTGTGTATGTATGTGTATAACCCTTTGGGGACCAAGTTACCTATGACTGCACTTGGTCCTTTGTGACACGAACTTTTTTTTAACCCTTTAGCATTCAGATTCCTCTATCAAACACAATGCTTCTTGACGACATTGTTTTGAGATTTCAATGATGCGATTTTATTCATTTATTCTCTTACTTGTTTCAGTCATTTGACTGCAGCCATGCTGGAGCACCACCTTTAGTCGAACAAATCGAACCGAGGATTTATTCTTTATAAGCCTGGTACTTATTCTATTGGTCTCTTTGGCCGAACCACTAAGTTACTGGGACGTAAACACACCAACATCGGTTGTCAAGCAATGCTGGAGGGACAAATACAGACACACGAACACACACATATATACATATATATATATATTTTTTTTTTTCTATTTTTTTTGGATTAATATTGACTTTTATCAGATACTTTGTATATTTATAGATAAATGTATAAATATATGATAAATAAGACCCCAAGGTACAATATGTAGATGCATATAATGCTGAAGGGTTGTACCTGATAGATTTGGAAATTTGTTTTCCCAAATTATTTATATTTATATTAACATATATATATATATATATATATAAAACAGGGTTCTTTCAGTTTCCGCCTACCAAATCCACTCACAAGGCTTTGGTCGGACCGAGGCTACAGTAGAAGACACTTGCCCAAGGTGCCACACAGTGGGACTGAACCAAGAACCACGTGATTGGTAAGCAAGCTTCTTACCACACAGCTATGCCTGTGTATACTTTTATAATGACATTGTAAGGTAGGTGCAAGACGCCAGATCTAGCTGGTTTGAACATAAAACAAGCGAAACATTTTGGCCCTATGTGACCAGTTAAATCCTTTAGTATTCAGATTTCTCTGCCAAACATAATCCTTATTAATCCACATTGTTTTGAATTAATCCTGCATTATCTCATAGCTTTGAGATTTCAATGATGTGATTGTTTATCTATAGAATAATATTGTAGGGTAAGTGTGAGAGGCTGAATCTGGCCAGTTTGAAAATAAAACAGGTAGAGTATTTCGACTGGATATGGCCAGTTTAAATTCTAAAGAGTTAAATGCTAAAAGGGTAAAGGATCCCCCAAATTATCCATCAAACTCAATGTTTAAGTTCTATATATCAGCTTAATAAAGACAAAGCTATTTTATTAAATTGCTCATTATTTTAAAAATTAATTTAACCCCTTGTCTGTCCCATGTATTCCTTGCATCCATGCATCATACATGATATATATTCCTAATGTTTTTGCAACCATAAGGGCAACTAGGAGCTTATGAAAGGGAAGTTTTGTATTACACAGAATGTGTGAAACCTAAGCTAAATATATTCTGAAAACAAGCATGGATTTTTAGGACAAACTTATGAAAATGCTTTGAACAGGCAAAGAATTAGTGTCACTATAAAGACATTTTGTATAGTGGCATGCAAAAGCACACATCAAATTCTTGGAGTGGTTGCCATTAGGAAGGGCATCCAGCCATAGAAACCATGCCAAATCAGACTGGAGTTTGGTGCAGCCCCTCAGCTTACCAGCCCTGGTCAAATCATCCAGTCTATGCTAGCATGGACAACAGATGTTAAATGATGATATTTCACCACTGTCATGCTAAAACTGTCTCTTCTAGCAGAACTGCTTAATCCTTTGCCTGTCTTGTGTGTATCTCACAGGACATATAAAACCAGGAATGAAAACAAACATAGAAGTTTAGGACAAACTTATGAAAATGCTTTAGAAAGGCATAGGATTAAAGAAAGACAGATTTCTTTAGAAATATTGTAATAAAAGGGGTTGATGACAATGTGATATTACAATTTATTTGGATTTAAGTTTCAGATGTCAAAAGTAAAAAAAAAAAAAATTGTCGGCTTTATCACAATTGTTCTTTTGAATTCATAATTCAGAATTACTGTTGTTACAAACGGAAGATAGCATTGTTAACTTCCAAACTTCCCACCATAGTCGAAAAAAATGTTAAAAAAATAAACATTTTAATTAATAATTCATGAGGGGTATGCAAAACAGCGAGAACCCAGACACTAACATATCTATTCATTTTAAAGACATTCTGGCAGTTTCAAGTGTCTGTAATAGAGGAGGCATTCTCTGGTGATGAATAAACAACAGCAAATAGATATTCACATTCAAATCAGCCAGACTATATTAAGAATGAATCAGATACGTTAACACTTTGGTTACTTAGAATCATGAATATTAACAATCTTGAATACTTTGTCCCCATGGCAGTCTAAAACTCACTGTGGAGACAAGTAAATAAATTATGATAATGATCTCTAATTAAACTTTTAGGTTTTCAGGTTTCTTTATCAAATGAAATGCCTATTTATTTGTATTGTTTCAATTAATTATGCATTATCTCATAGCTTTGACATTTCAATGACGTAATTGTTTATTTTTAGAACGACATTATAATGTGTGTATGTGTGAGTGGCCAGATCTGGCTGGTTTGAATGTAGGATACTTTGGCCGGATGTGGCCAGCTTAAATGCTAAAAGGTGAAAACACAAAGCTAGCAATTTTGAGAAGAAATGGAATTTATTGATATGATCCCCCACCAGCATATGGATTCCCTCACACCATTTCATTTGATTGTTTCTCTTGGAGGAATGGTACACACAGTTGACTTTAAAGAGATTTGAACTTAGAATGTAAAGGGCTGGAAGAAATACTGCAAGGAATTTTGGTGAATGCTCTTAACTCTGTATACCACTTATAGAATGCACTTTTATGCATGTTACATGTGTATATATACACACAATGTGCACGTATACATGCATAGATTTGAACAT
>NC_069004.1:30080108-30086541 GCF_001194135.2 Octopus bimaculoides
TATATACATACACACACACACACACATATGTATGCATGTACAGTGATATTTGATATGCTCATGTGCGCTTGAATATGGGGAGACCTTCTGCTTTAGAAATAGTTTCAGAAGAAATGTGGCCTCTTAGACTCTGCTTTTATACACACACACACACACACACACTAAAAGCAGAAGCCCCCCCTCCCCCCGCGCCATTTGCAAATGTGTTTGACTTTGGTAGCATGTTCCATGCTTCTAATTGTTTTGAGTGATTAAGTAATCATGAACAGAGACTGAACATTATATTGAACCTCTCAGTCATTCACTCGACGACAAAACATGAAGATGTGATAGCTGGAAGGAGAGAGGGGACATCACCAGCACTGAGTAAACTGGAGCAACATAAAATGAAATGTCTTGCTCAAGCACACAAAGTGCTTTCATAGTTCAGGAATTGAAACCCTGACATTATGATTGTGAGCCCATAACCCTAACAATTAGGCTATATCCTTTGTGTGTATGTGTGTTTATGCAGACGGGGCTATTATTATTATTATTATTATTATTATTATTACTATTATTATTATTATTATTATTTATTCAAGGCACTGCCTGGAATTGAACTCACAGTCTTGGGGTTCATAATAAAAATAGCATCAGCAAAAAATACCTAAGGAATGAGAACCCAGGGTTGGGTTCAAAATTCGGATCTTTTTTAAAACGGGGGCCACATTTTTCATTAACGAAACACTTTGAAACTTGGAACACTGGTAGAATGTGTCATATAAAACATCTTTTTCTCTTAGTCTTCTTTAAAAAAAAAGAAATCCATAAATTATTCCATGTTAAAGTTGTCGTATTTCTGTAATTTCAACCAATCACTGACGTCCATTCAGCCGATATACATTAAGTGCCGACTACATAAACAAACGATTCTGAAACAATTAACCCTAACCCTACGGTTAGGGTTAGGGTTAAAGCAAATTTAAAATGAAAAAAGCAAATAAAACGAAGAATCGTTTGTTTATGTAGTCGGCACTTAATGTATATCAGCTGAATGGACGTCAGTGATTGGTTGAAATTATCGAAATAACACAATTTTTTACATGAAATAAATTCGAATACAAAAATATTTTTCTGTTCTATAACACAACATAGATAAGTATACGAAGTTTGAAAGTCTTTCGGTACCAAAAACACTACGTAAAACATTAATGAAAAATGTGGCCCCCGTTTTAAAAAAGATCCCAAAATTCTACTAGGACACCTGATGAAGGCTGTAGAGTAAATCAGCCAAAAGGCTGTGGTAACAACAAACAAGATGAGGACAAATATCCGTCCAATGTAGATAATGGAACAGAATTCCTTATCTCAAAAATGTCGAACAGTACTGTATTTATCTATCTACCAATCTAGTCAAAATCACAGCTTACCCATCTATCTATCTATCTATCTATCTATCTATCTATCTGTTTCTCCATTCAACAGCTACATGCAGTGCTTATCTTTACTGTCAACATCTACAAACTGCATTTATCTATCCCCACAGACAATCCTTGTGATGTCAGTAAATGCCAAAACAAGCTCTGTAAATTTTTGAACAATTATAAACTACATATATACACACACATATATATATATATCTATATCTATATACACATACATATACATAAAAATTGCTACAAATGTTTATACCCTCCTTTAGTATTTCAGAAGTACATAGACAAATAAGTAGATCATTCACTAAATAGATAAAGATCAATATATGCAAATACAGGATTATGTATAATTTATAAAAACACTAACATGACAAGTGAAGTGTATATATTCTATGACTGTCAAAGACAGGCCTTTATGAGTGTGTGTGTGTGTATAATGCTTACAAAAACAATCAGTATACATACTACATTACCATGCTTTCTACACACTACATGATCCATTATACAACAGTGTATATATATGTGTGTGTGTGTGTGTTTATAGGGAGAGGAAAATGTGGGCAGTGATGTAAGTTTCTGAAACTTATAGAGACTTTTAGACATCATTCACATTCATATGTATGTGTGTGTATATACATATATATATATATATATATATACACACACACATACATACATACATACACACACTTGCACAGAGGTGCTGAAAAGTTCCTGGCTTTGGGTAAAAGAAAATACAGGAGGATCAGTTAATTATGATTTTATTCAACATATTCGTCTCCCAGATTCACACACTTATTGCAGTGGTCCTTCAGGTTTTCTAAAACCAGTAAAAGAACTCGGAATGTTGGGACCCTCCAACCAGACCTTTCACAATACCCTTAAAGCCAGGAACTTTTCAGCACCCCCTCATACATGTACACACACACACACGCAGACAGTTTTATATTTCCTTTGTTTTTTTCAATAGATACAGTTCTGGCAAACACAGACTACTATAATTTGCCATCAATTACTTTTTATCTGACAGTGATTGTGTGAATTCATGAATGACAAATGAACCGGAGTTATGCAACCACTTTCATCTGCTTACAGCTGTTTCTGCTTAAAAAAGCACAGCACTCAGAGCTGGGTGTTCATGTGAAATGTCGTAACTTCCTCAGAGCCACACATACACACATAAGGTGGTGCATTGTGTTCTTGAGCAAAACACTTCATCTTACATTGCTCTGCGATCACTTTGACATTTGATGCATGGTTCACCGGGCACCTGTTCAGATTTGGTGGCGAAAGTGACCTAATGCACAGCACAAACATTTAATCACTATAAATCAATCATTCATGCAGGTAGTTTGGCAAAAGCTGAATGCTCATACATCATCTTCGACGGGAGAGTCCATCATATAAAAGACAAGTTATATATAATGGTTATTACATATTTTCCCCTTTACTAGAGTAAATGTGGCTTACAGTTGTTTCCAGTAGCCAACATAGGTACATTACTGAGAGGTTTACTCAATCGGTTTATTGATCAGTCGAGAAAAATAGAATGACCTAAAAAAGATTAATGCTACTTTCATCAGGGCCATTTCTGGTTATATATATATATATATATATAGATATATATATATATGTATATATATCATCATCATCTTTTAATGTCCATCTTCCATGCTGGTATGGGTTGGATGGTTTAACAGGAGTTGGTAAGCTAGGACTGTGCCAAACTCTGCTGTCCACTTTGACATGGTTTCTAAAGCTGGATGCCCTTCCTAATAACACATGCACACAGAAGCATCTTCTAATTTCCATTTACCAAATTCACTCTCAAGGGTTTCTTAGAAGACATTGCCGCAAGGTATCCCAAACTTCTTAACCACATAGCCATCCTCATACCAATAGCATCATCCTCATCATTTTAATGCCCATTCTTCCTCGCTTCTTGCATGGGTCAGATGGGATTCATTAAGACAGACTTTTCTGTGACTGGACGCCCTTCCTGTCACCAACCCTTACTTTGACTGCAAACAAGTTAAGGTAATACTTCCCCATGACCAAAAAATGTTTTTCACTGCAGATTGAAAGCGAATGTATGACAGTGATACTCGTTTACAACCATCATGTGATGTCAAGATGAGGACATTCAAATATATACTCACACACACACACACACACATACATACACACACACACATATGGTGTTCATACATTATCTTTACAATAGAAATTGAGCATCATTTAGATGTGCTGCAGGTAACCAATGGAGCCCAAGTGCAAGTGTTCTGATATCTATAATAAATTTCTTTTTTTTTCCCATAAACTCTGCTAAATTATCCTTATCTTTCATTTTTTTATTTCCCCTGAATTTTTCAGATTGTAAAGGTAATTCATGGACACTCCATCATTGTTTAACATCCGCTTTCCATGCTAGCATGGGTTGGACGATTTGACTGAGGACTGGCAAACCAGATGGCTACACCAGGCTCCAATCTGATTTGGCAGAGTTTCTACAGCTGGATGCCCTTCCTAACGTCAACCACTCCGAGAGTGTAGTGGGTGCTTTTATGTGCCACCGGCACGAGGGCCAGTCAGGCGGTACTGGCAATGGCCTCACTCAAATGGTGTTTTTTTACGTGCCACCTATATTAGTGACAACTGGATTTTTCCCCTTCTGGTTTTATATTGTGCATAGCTGCTTCCATTGTTTTTATATATATTTATTCTTTTATGCATTTCAGCCCTAAGGCTGTGACCATGCTGGGGCACCATCAGTGATATATACATACATACACACATACATACACACCCAATGTAAGTTGCACAAATAGTATGCTCCATCAATTTGTGTGTGTGAGCAGGGAAAAATTGTATGTTGAATAGGAGAGAAAAAGAGAGAGAGAGAGAGAGAGAGGCAACTAGTGAAGGGAGATAAGAAGGATGAAGAAATGGTGCTGAATCTAAACAGATGGTTAGGACTAAGAGAGAGAGAGAGAGAGAGAGAGAGAGAGAAAGAGAGAAGACTAGACTAGGCATGTCTTTTGTTTATAAAGACAGTAGATAATACTTACATGGATTAAGAACATAATTAAAGAAACTTACTGGACAGCTAGCAAACAACAACAACATCAAACATTATCATCAACAACAACAATGATAATAACAATAATAATAATACAGCAACAATAACAAAGGATAAAACAGTAATAAATAGCAACAATTATAACAGTAATGTCTTGTATTGGCACAGAAATAGCAAGAAGGGAACGAGAGTGAAGTGGTGATGTTCATTTGTATGAGCAATTCGAAAGACCCAAATACATAACTGCCACTGTAAGGTCCAGTCCTTGTTGTTGTGTTGTGACTTTTATGCCTCAATGACCCAGAAAGCTTTGCCAGAAGAACCCAAACTCTTGGTCAAGCCTGAGTGCATGCTGGACAGGTCAAAGAACAGAGCCTAGACTAATGTCTAGATTCTAAGGGTTCATAAATTTAATGGCAAAATTTTAGGGATTGATAAGTAGGGAAATTGAAGGATTTGATAAAGTAATTAAGGGTGGATTTATAAGGACTGAGAAATTTAACAGTGAAATTCTGGGCTAGAGGGTGGGGCTAACATAATCCCCAATGTATTTGTAGTGACAGACAAAGTGATTGAAAGTTATTTTTTTTAAGGGTCAATAAAATAGATAAAATTCAAGAGAAGGGCTGTTAAGATATCTGAAATTTTGGGGTTGGCTGAAGTAATTAAAGATTAATAAATTAATCATAAATCCTAAATTGGGATGGGGAGGTATAACTAAAGTAATTCCCAAGGGCACAAAATAATTTAAAGGTAAATTTTAGGAGGTCAATAAAATTTTTTTTAAATCCCAGCAAATTTTCAGGAGTTGGTTTAAATAATTGACTTATTAGTTGGGGGGCAGGGGATTAAATTTTTAATTAAATTTTTAGTTTCAAAAAAGTAATTCACCAGGAAATTTTAGGGGTTGGGCAGCAAAGAGCAAAATAATTTACAGTAAAATTGCTGCAGTTTCTAAAGTAATTAATAGCAAATTACTAAAGGGAGCTGTCGTGGTGATGTTAATTAATGGAAATAACTGTAAATTTCTAAGATCAATCAATAAAGTAATTAAGCGAAATTTTTAGGTTTGATTCTGTCAACTGTACTCTACAACTATTACTAGTATCCTTGACATGTGAACATCTGCCTTCTATATAAGTTAACCAATTTCCATATATTAAATGCGTAAATAAAATAATTAAGAATAAAATGGACAATAAGAAACTAAAAAAAATTCTATAATGCATTTATAATAGAAAGGATTATTATCATTATTATTATTATTGAGTGAGAGAGCAATCTAAGTAATATTAAGGAATAAATATACGAAGCCCAGTATACCCATCATGACTACCCATCTGATAAGGGTACACCAGGCACAGGCATCACAACCATATGTGTGTGACATGATGACCTCATATCGAGATGAACAGCACATGACTTTGCAGGTGGGGGCCCAGTTAGAAATTTCTTCAGGTCAAGTAGCCCATCCCACTCAAAAGGCCCCTGAACAAGGGTTTTTTAAGGATGATGAACAAAGCAACTATGTTTCCAAGTGAATTATTCAAACCCCAAAGAATTACTCTCAACACATGGTTATGATGCTCCCCGACTACTTCTGCTCATGATCAGAGATGCACATATCGTCAGCCACCAAGGGACATGCTCAACTGGTTAAAGTCAAACAACTGACAAGCAAATCTGTGGTATTGAGCAGAATATTTGGATCTTTTTTAAAACGGGGGCCACATTTTTCATTAATGTTTTACGCAGTGTTTTTGGTACCGAAAGATTTTCAAACTTCGTATACTTATCTATTTTGTGTTATAGAACAGAAAAATATTTTTGTATTCAAATTTATTTCATGTAAAAAATTGTCTTATTTCGATAATTTCAACCAATCACTGACAAGTATTCAGTTGTTTACATTTACTCCTTTGGCTGATTAAGCCAT